>NC_142877.1:33388560-33540075 GCF_051225735.1 Oryctolagus cuniculus
ATTTGCCAGTCACCCCAGATATTACAGTGATAGAAATTTCGCTCTTTCTTGAGTGCCTACTGGGGGCTAGGACTCTAAACTAAGTACTCATCAAATATCATCTCATTTAAGCATCACAGCAAGGTTGCAGTGAAGGCACTGTAGCAGCCATTTTCAACCTTGCCTGCAACTGCCTTAACCCTTGAAAAAATCTCAAAGCCCAGTCTGTGCTGAGGCCAATTAATGAGAACCTCTGAGGGTGGGATCCATGCAGCTTATTTTCTTTAATATAAAGCTTTTATTTAATAAATATAAATTTCATAAGTACAACTTTTGGATTATAGTGGTTCTTCCCCCCATACCTGCCCTCCTACCCCCAAACCATCCCACCACCTACTCCCTCTCCCATCCCATTCTTCATTAAGATTCACTTTTAATTATCTTTACTCAGTATTGAATTGATCTGTATATAAAGATTTCAACAGTTTGCACCCACACTGACACACAAAGTTTGAGTACACACATACTGTTTGAGTACTAGTTTTACCATTAATTCTTATAGTACAACACATTAAGGACAGAGGTCCTACATGGGGAGCAAGTGCACAATGACTCCTGTTGTTGATTTAACTATTGACACTCTTATTTATGACGTCAGTAATCACCTGAGGCTCTTGTCATGCGCTGCCAAGGCTATGGAAGCCTCTTGAGTTCACAAACTCCGACCTTATTTAGACAAGGCCATAATCAAAGTGGAAGTTCTCTCCTCCTTTCAGAGAAAGGTACCTCCTCCTCTGATGGCCCGTTCTTTCCACTGGGATCTCATTCACAGAGATCTTTCATGTAGGTCATTTTTTGCCACAGAGTCTTGGCTTCCCATACCTGAAATGCTTTCAAGGGCTTTTTACCCAGATCCAAATGCCTTAAGGGCTGATTCTGAGGCCAGAGTGCTGTTTAGGGCATTTGTCATAATGAGTCCAGGCAGCTTATTTTCTGAAGCTGACATGCAGCCAAGTTTCACTTCCATCTATCTGATTCCAGCCCCAGTTATTGTCTGCCAAGTAAGCAATACTACTCTGGCCTTTCCCTTACTTCCCACCCCAAGTCCCCAGCATCACCCTCCCTGGTCTTGCCTGTGTGTCCTTTTATTCCTAGTTAGATTTTCACTTATTAAATGAAAAGGCTAATAAATATTTTAATCCTTATTATGACTTCAATGAGAAACTTACATTGTTTTTACTTAAAATAAACTTCTTGGGGCCAGTGCTGTGGTATATCAGGTAAAGTTGCTACCTGCAAAACTGTCATCCCATGTGGGTGCTGATTGGAGTCCTGACTGTTCCACTTCTGGTCCAGTTTCATGCTAACATGCCTGGGAAAGCAGTGGAGGATGGCCCTCATGCTTGGACCCCTCTACCCTTGGGGGAGACCCAGAATAAGCTCCTGGCCCAACTCTGGCCATTGCAGCCATTTGGGGAATGACCCAGTGAATATGCTGGATCTCCTCTCTCTCTCTCTCTCTCTCTCTCTCTCTCTCTCTGTAACTTGGCCTTTAAACAAATAAAATAAATCTTAAGAAAAAAAAAAACAAGCTTATTTGCTTTTAGTGTTTTAGCAGAGGGGAGAATAGTAGTATCTTTATAAAAAAGAAACAATGCTAGTAATTTTGCAAAACTGTAATAGCTAAGAGTGTATCAAGTTATTTTATATATAAATTTTGATGAACTTTTCATAGCTTTGTAAAGGTTCTATTATGATGAGGAAACCAAGGCCTCTAAAGAGGCAGCCCAGAGATTCAAGCCCAGATCCTTGTTATTTCAGAATTTCAGCTTATTTATATCCTCCATTTGACATTTCCCAGACTTAACTGAAAATAAAACTGTTAGCAATGTGTTGGCTTCCTGAAAATCCTGAAATTGGTTCTGCAAAGAAGCCTGAAATGGGACTTAGAAATCTGTATTTTTCACACTGGTCTCTGGTGTTTCTGAGCTTCTTTATCAAGGAGTACAAAGGGATTTCAAAAAGTTTATGGAAAAATGGAATTTAAAAATAAGATTATTATGATGCAAATATGTTTTGAAATCCATGCATAAAAGGAGATTTCAAGAAGTCCACAGGAAAAAAAATGCATTTGATAAAAAGACTAGGCATGGAATTCAAAATTGTTTGGCACCAAAAATAAACATCTTTCAATTCATTTTTCTAGGAACATTTTGAAGTAATTTTGTACATTGTCTTAGAGAAGACGTTCTCAGATGTTCATGTGTGTGCAAGTCACCTGTGATCCTAAGATGCAAAACCTGATTGGGTAGATGAAAGGTGGCTGGGATTCTGCCTCCTTACTTCCTTCCCAGGTGGTGTGGTGCTGCTGTCCTAACCACTGCATTTTGAGAAGCAGCCTGGTGCTACTCACTCACTTAAGTCTTCCAGGTAACAAAGTTCTGAGAACGTTGTTGATTTTCCATTCATCGACGACGTGTCCTCGTATATCTGTTTGCAAGAAGCCCTTAGTATGTCTTTGAGGAAATCAAAACAATAGCACTTTTTAGACAGCAATATCAGTCTGAGCTTAGTGCTTTAAATGCATTTTATAAATAGTGCAGCAGATAAATGTCCTCTCTGGGGAAGTCAAGCATTTGCCCAAGTATATTCTAGTCTCAAGCAGATACTAAGCACATGTCTGATTCATTCTTGATAACAGCGCCTCACTAAAATAGGTGCTCAAAAAGTCATCTTTTAAAGGAATACATTATTAACCTTTGCGTTGTTTTAAAAGTACATCTTAACTTTTATAACCCTATACTAGTACCTCATACTTTTATAAAAAGAAGTGTCTGAATTTTCATTCTAAAGTATCTATCAAATATGTAATACCTCTTAGGTGCAAAATAAAGACAGTTTTTATTTAAAAATATAATACACCTTCACAAAACAGAGGAAAAAGAAGACTTTTATGGAAGCTAAAGCTAACCTAAATATACTAAACAAGAAAAATGAGAGAGGGACTGGTGCTGTGGCTTAGTGAGTTAAGCTATGCCTGCAGCACCAGCATTCTGTATGAACATGCCTTCAGTTCTCAGCTGCTCCAGTTGTGATCCAGCTCACAGCTAATGGCCTCGGAAAAGTAGTGGAAGATGACCCAAGTGTTTGGGCCCCTGCACCCCTGTGGGAGACCTGGAAGAAGCTCCTGGCCCAGCCCCAGCCATTGTGGCCATTTGGGGAGTGAACATTCTCTCTCTTTCTCTGCCTTTCAAATAAAATAAATCTTAAAAGCCATTTCATCTTTCTGTTTTTAAAATTCCTTTTCTGGAATTGTGATTCCCAGTATGAAAAACATACACCACTGATTTTAAAACAATAATTGTAATAACGGCCGTCTTTAAAGCTAACACTTATTGAGTGCTTCCTCTGAGCTAATATAGACCAATCACTGTGTTAAGCAATAAGTCTCAGAGGTGGTGTTGTCTGACTCCTGGGAGGATGAGGAAATGGAAACACTGATTAGCTGCCCACACTTATATGGCTGGTGCGTGGCAAAGCCAGGACTCAGTGGGGTGGTTCATCCCTACCTAGAATGCCTCTGAGCAAATGTTCTGTGTGCCCAAGTAAAACAGAGAGATTGATATTTGTTGGAAAGATTTTAGACATTCACAGAGAGCCTACTTATAAATGCAAAATTCACCTAAACTGCTGAAGTTCACTATAATCTCCCTTTGCTTTGAAAGAATATCTGCTTCCGTTGTTCTGTCAATCAATTCCCTCTTCCTGTAACTACCCACTCCTACCAGAACCATTTCTTCCACTAGAGCTGTATGACTTCCAGGTTTTAGGATACCTGATGTTCATCTAATGTCTCCACACATGTTTTGCTTGGGGCATCATTTTTTCTAGCCCCAGATAAGAAGGAAAGTTCTCTGATGAGGCCAGTTTCCCATATGAGACAAAGTGCAATTTCCCAATACCCATAAGAATATTCTAAATGAAGAAGAAAGTTTTATGTCGTTATTTTATTAAATTAAAGGCAAGGTTGACTCTTGATATTCCCAGAATAGAGGCTTTTATAACAGACCTTAAATTGCCTTGATTTAAAGCAGGTGTATAAGATACAAAGTGGTATTTAAAGAGGTGTAGAGATATTAATTAAAATGGGCTTACTGAAATGCCAGGGATATCATCACTTCTGAAAATTGAATTAAACCCTGAATGTCAATGCTGAATTAACATGAATACTTATCTATCCCTGTCCAAAATGTATTTTATCCACAAACTGTATAATACATGATGATTAACCAGAGGCCATAGACTGTAGCTGAAATCAAATCGCATTCTTCAGAATTCTAGGAAAGGAATGCATGTAGGTCAAAGAACTTAATAGAAACATTCCCATCACTTAAAAGGCAAACAGAGTGAGTGTTTAAACTACAGAAAATGTAAGATCCTTTTTGGAAAACAGGACACATGCTCTAGAAAAAAAATTGATTTTCTCAAAATACAGTCTATTAATGCACTTATTATTTAAATGCTCTAGAATGTTTTCTTTTTTCTCTTGACTTTAACTCACAAAGAATGGAACCTATCACTAAAAATATATTTCAGGAATGAAGTACCCTTCTTCTACATACACCCTCTAAATCTATGGCTAAGACCAATGTTTAAAGTCGTCAAAGTAGCTGTAGTCCAAAATCAGATTAACATTTGCAGTTTCCCTGAAGTGCAACTTTGAGAGGCAATTCAAATAACCTTTTGGGTAATCCCAGCTGGTAGGTTTTAGCATTTCCAGCTGGTTCTGTGGGCCTCTGCTCTGCTATGAAGAGGGGGGATCCTTAAACATAGTCAGTGCTTGTCAGTTCATCTGTTTCTAAATTCATAGAGCAGTGGTTCTCAAAGTGGTCTTTTGATCCATAATTTCAGCATCTTCTGAGAACCTGTTAGAAATACACATTGTCGGGTCCTACTGTACTGAATCAGCTTACCTTGGGTGGGGCCCTCTCTCCTCCTCCCTTCCTTTTACCTCCCCCTCCTTTCCCTCTCCCCTCCTTCTCTCTTCCTTCTCCCCTCCCCCTCTCCTTATCCCTCTCCCTCCCTATCACTCCAACATTCAAATAAATAAATCTTTAAAAGAACCACTTTTGCTAAATGTTATATAAACTTGATATTAATCTGATACTAATCAGTAATCTCATCTCACCATTTAAAGACTGCAGCTTTCATTTTTATGATCATTTGTGTTGGATAGGAATAGCAGATGGATTTAACTGCTTAAAAGGTACAGGTATGGGGGCCTGGGCCATGGCTCACTTGGTTAATCCTCCGCCTGTGGCGTCGGCATCCCATATGGGCACCAGGTTCTAGTCCCAGTTACTCCTCTTCCAGTCCAGCTCTCTGCTGTGGCCCAGGAGGGCAGTGGAGGATGGCCCAAGTGCTTGGGCCACTGCACCCGCGTGGGAGACCAGGAAGAAGTGCCTGGCTCCTAGCTCCAGCTGTAGTGGCCATTAGAGGGGTGGACCAATGGAAGGAAGACCTTTTTCACTGTCTAACTCTATCTGTAAAATATTTTGGAAATAGGTAGATGTGTTGGCTACACAACATTGTTAATGTACTTCATGTCACTGGATATTTCACTTTGTTTTTTATTTTTCTTTTTTAACTTTTATTTAATGACTATAATTTCCAGAGTACAGCTTATGGATTACAATGGCTCCCCCCCCCCATAACTTCCCTCCCACCCCTGCTCTCTTCCCCTTCCATTCACATCAAGTTTCATTTTCAATTCTCTTTATATACAGAAGATCAGTTTAGTATATATTAAGTAAAGATTTCAACAGTTTGCACCCACACAGGAAAATACTGTTTGAGTACTAGTTATAGCATTAAATCACAATGTACAGCACATTAAGGACAGAGATCCTACATGAGGAGTAAGTGCACAGTGACTCCTATTGTTGACTTAACAAATTGACACTCTGTTTATGGCATCAGTAATCACCCTAGGCTCTTGTCATGAGTTGCCAAGGCTATGGAAGCTTTTTGAGTACGCCAACTCTGATCATATCTGGACAAATTCATAGTCAAAGTGGAAGTTCTCTCCTTCGTTCAGAGAAAGGTACCCCCTCCTTTGATGACCTGTTCTTTCCACTGGGATCTCACTCGCAGAGATCTTTCATTTAGTTTAGGGTTTTGTTTGTTTTGCCAGAGTGTCTTGGCTTTCCATGCCTAAAATACTCTCATGGGCTTTTCAGCCAGACCCACAGGCCTTAAGGACTGATTCTGATGCCAGAGTACTGTTTAGGACATCTGCCATTCTATGAGTCTGCTGTGTATCCCACTTCCCATGTTGGGTATTTCTCTCCCTTTTTTATTCTATCAGTTAGTATTAGCAGACACTATTCTTGTTTATGTGATCCCTTTGACTCTTAGTCCTATCATTATGATCAATTGTGAACAGAAATTGATCACTTGCACTAGTGAGATGGCATTGGTACATGCCACCTTGATGGGATTGAATTGGAATCCCCTGGCACATTTCTAACTCTACCATTTGGGAAAAGTCAGCTAGAGCATGTCCCAAATTGTACATCTCCTCCCTCTCTTATTCCCACTCTTATATTTAACAGAGATCACTTTTCAGTTAAATTTAAACACCTAAGAATAATTGTGTGTTAATTACACAGTTCAACCAATAGTATTAAGTAGAGCAAAAAAAATACTAAAAGGGATAAAGTATTAAGTTGTACATCAACAGTCAGGATAAGGGCTGATCAAGTCGCTGTTTCTCATAGAGTTTTGTCTTAAGTTTTTAAAAAGGTATCATCTACATAATAATTTGAAACTCAACTGCTTTGGTATATACCAATCTAAACACTAAGCCTGTATTTCCAGTCCTTAATCATTCTTAGGTTGAGTATATACTGGTTTTTCAACACAAAGGACCAAATGATGGATTTTAATTATACAATTACTAAAGGTTCCAAGTAGACATAGAAAAGACTACCATAAGCTGTTGTTTGAGTGCTATTCTATGAGTATGGTTTACATAGCTAGAGGGAAAATGCCACTTGGGATGCCTGCATCCCCTATTTGAGAGTCTGAATCCTGGCTCCTCTGCTTCTGATCTAGCTTCCTGCTGATATGCTCCCTGAGAGGCAGCAGATGATGGCTCTAGATCTTGAATCCCTGCCAGTCATATGGGAGACTCAAACTCAGTTTTGAGCTCCTGTCTTTGGTCTGACTCAGCCCCAGGTTTTACAGACATCTGGGGAGTAAACAACTAGATGGCAGATCTGTGTGCACATGCAAATTTAAAATTTCTTTGAGAATGAGCTTTGGGATTCTCTAAGGATTTTGAGCTCTATCACGTGGTTGATAAACAAAATTGCTCTCTTTACTTAAGGTCGTAAATAGACTTTAAAGTGAGCTTGTAATCAACTCTGGCTTAAAGCAAAAGGGTATGCCCACAGAACTGACTTGTTTTGGCTCAAAAACCACTTTATCATGAGATGTTCCATTGCTCACCTAAATTTTAGGTAGCCTTACATCACCTTGTGGCATCTGATAAATATCCGAATAAGAAAATATTTCCTGATGTTTAGATAATGACACTTAGATTTATAGGGTTTTTTGCCTAAGACACTAATGCCTTTTATAAAATGTTTCATAAATGCGTTTTACAAAAACACAAATCTGAGTCAGTTGGCACAGGGACATGCACAGTGTCACAACTCAAATATTTTCTGAATAAATAAATGGATGAGTGAAGATGGAAATAAAATTATTAAATATAATTATCTGGGTTCTAAATAAAGGTTTATTTTAATAAGAGTTTCTAATATTTAAATGAATTCAGTATATTGCCATAATCAGAAGATGGCAATAATTATCAGTTGCCCAACAGTGATTGTTAGAGTAATTCAGTGTTATTAACTCCCAAAATGTTAGAGGATGAATATATATAAATACAATATTTTTTATGTGTGTCCTAAACTATTGGGCTTCACATTCCTTGGGCTTTTTGAGCTAAAAGGAAGTCAAATATCTCTCTGTTGTCCCGTGTCAATATATAAAATAAATGTTATTCATTTGAAAATATAATTTCCTTCCACATATTCCCCTGCACCACTTTCATTCATTTGGACAGCAGGCAAGTGAGTAGAACAAATGCAGTGTAGGCAACTTTTTAATATTTTTTTGCAAGCATGGACATCAAAGAGTACATGGACATCTTCAGATGAGCATGTGTGTTTACAAAACAATATCCCTTGTAACACATACAATTCAGTGTGTCTTAGTATAATTTGTATAACATCCAAAATTGTAGTCACTATTCTATTATTTTAGAATAATTTCCTCACTCCAGAAATAACTAACTCCATATTCACTAATAATCACTTTCTCCCTCCCATACCCAAATAACATTAATAATTCTGTCTCTATATATTTGAATAGTCTAGAAATTTCCTAGAAATACAATTATACATTGTGGTCTTTATTGACTATTTTTCACTGAGCATATTTTCATGTTTCATCCATGTTGTAGCATGTAACAGTGCTTCTTGCTTTTAATTATCAATATTCCATTGCATAGCCGGTGCCACAGCTCACTTGGCTAATCCTCCGCCTGTGGCACAGCACCCCGGGTTCTAGTCCCAGTTGGGGCGCTGGGTTCTGTCCCGGTTTCTCCTCTTCCAGTCCAGCTTTCTGCTGTGGGCCAGGAAGGCAGTGGAGGATGGCCCAAGTGCTTGGGCCCTGCACCCTCATGGGAGACCAAGAGGAAGCTCCTGGCTCCTGGCTTCGGATCGGTGCAGCACGCTGACTGTGGCGGCAGCTTGGGGGGTGAACCAATGGAAGGAAGACCTTTCTCTCTGTCTCTGTCTCTCTCACTCTCACTCTCACTCTCACTATCTAACTCTGCCTGTCAAAAATATTCCATTGCATAGATAAACCACATGCTGTATATCCATTCATCATTGTTGAACATTTGGGTTATTATTTTACTTTTTGACTATTTTGAAAAATGCTCTTGTGAATTGTCTTTACAATTTTTTTCTGTAGACATGCTCTTATTTCTTTTTGGGTGTATACCTTAGAAGTGTAATTGCTGGATCATAGGTGTAGGACACATAACTGTGCTTAACATCTTATAGAACTGCAAACTGATTTCCAATGTGGTATGCACCATTTTACATATCCATCAGCAGTGTACAAGCACACTTCCAAATTCATGGCACATGGAATTAAACAATGTTTATTTTAGTGCAAATTTTTTTAAAAAACCATGTATATGAGGGCTTCTTAAAAAGCTCATTGAAAATGCATATTAAAACTGTTCATGGATTTCAATTTTTTGCACCAAAATAAATTCATTTTTAAATTATCTACATATTTATGAAAGAGAATCTTTCATCTACTGATTCACTTCCCGAATGCCTACAATACAGGAGCAAGTGTTGAGGGGAGGAAACCAGGAGTCCAGAACTTAATCCAGGTCTTCCACATGGGAGAGAGGAGCTCAATCACTTGAGGCTGTAGTGATGCACCTCAGGGCTCCTGCTACCCAGAAGCTGGAGTTAGGAGTTGAATATGGGAATTGAAGTCAGACACTTCAATGTGGGATGCAATTGCCTTAACTGCTGGGCAATATTCTCACCTCAGATGTAACCCCTAATTTCATCCTCCATTACCTTTTTGAAATACCCTTCTATTAGATAAATATCTCATATAAAATTTTCACATATTTCTTTCATTTTGTTGATTTTATTTTTATCTTCATAATAATGTTCCTGGTGGCTTAAAGTTTTTAATTTTTATGAAATCTATTTTTTTCTTTTGTCACTCTTGCTCTAGGCATGTAAATAAAGCCATTGCCTAACCCAAGGTGTCAAGTATTTCCATATGTTTTCTTCTAAGATCTTTATAATATAGCTCTTATGTATTATTAATTTTGAGTTGATTTTTGTACATGATATAAGGTAGAGGTCCAATGTCAGAATAATAATATCTTATTTTAAATAGTTATATATTTAAAAATTTGCCAGCTTAAACAATAATTCTAAATGGTAAATCAAACATCAAAGAAATGCACTGTATTTAATTCAGACTTTCTGGAAAACTCAATCTAGGTTCCATATTGCTGAGGAAATTTGTTCTTAAATTTTCACTTTTATTTATTTGTATTCATAGAAGGTAAAGTTGGAATAGAAGAGTAGGGTGGAAGTTAGTACAGATGCACACTTATGTGCCAGGCTCTATTTGAATGTAAAATTTTATTTTAAAGTAAAATCCTTTTGCCATTGGGCTTCATTTTCTTGAATTCTGACTTACCAAATACAGGAAAAGCAATATAATTCTGATAAAATTATGTCTAAGTGTTAAAAATGCTTGTTTAATGTTGAAATAAAGACAACATCAGTATCTTTCACCAAAGTATCACCAATAAGGGTTTCTACTACATAAATTAATTCACATCGTTATCTAATCAGCCAAATTCAGTTGTCATAAAATACAATAAGCTTCTCTTTTATTTTAACATAAAATTCCTAACTTCCACCTGTTTTTTCTTCTTGAACCAATAAAAACAGCTTTTCAGGAGGGCTAAATTTAACCAGAGAGCTAATAATGTTGACTAAAGAGTATTATTTTTTTTTTAACCAAATCCGGTTTACTTGGTTTTATTGGCTGAGTGTGGAGGAAATATTCAATGACTCTTTGATCCACTCTCCTTAGTGTTTCCAGTGGTAACTTAACAGAATTCCCTTAACACCACTTAGAATCTGCAAACCCTTAACAGATGTATTCATATCAGGTTTTCTTTTTTGGAACAACAAACTGCTTTATATCTCACCCTATTTAACTTCACTAAAGACAGTAGTGTTGCCTGCCCTCTGTGCTCCAAAAGCTTGTAAACCCAGATACTCAAAGAGTCTGTATTTTCCACTATCATATCATGACAACCTTGAAGGCAAATACTGTGCCACATTCAATGAATACAACTTTAGAATGGAGAATGGCAATAGAGGCATAAGATCTATTGAATGAATGTGTGTGTGTATCGCGGAGAGAATGTGGAAATCAAAGTACAGATGAAAGTGGTGTTATTTGTAGGGTTCCTGGAACATTTATTTAATTTAGGTGAAAATCAGCTCTATTGTAAAAATCACTCACATTAATGTGCAGTTTTCTAGGATCTTGTTATAAATATCCCAAAGGTATAAATGCCCAAGCCCTCATCTTTGCCATTCATCAGTTGAGCTTTGTCAAGGGAAGAAGGGTAAATCAACGAGAGCTCCCTAAACACTTAGCTCAGCTTCCTGTAGAGTGCCAGGTCCCATTTTCTCATGGCCTTACTTGCCTATGCCCTAAAATCTTCTCTACCATGAACCAATAGAATCACAGAGGTTTCACCTGGAGGCCCAGTTACCATCTGGTTTGCATATCCTATATGCATTAAATGTTGTTGTTCTTGATTATCATGGATCTACTAAAACTCATAAATCTGTAGGTTATGTAGGCCCTTTTACCCCAATTACTTACTGGCCACACTGGGTCAAGTAGTTTCTTGTAGCCTCCCCTCTGCCCTAACAGGCTTTAAAGACCCCCCAACAGAGCTTCATCACACAAAAAAATTACCAACCTAATTCAAGGAATCATACTTTATTCTGTGAAGAGGTGGTTTTCCAAGGCAAACTAGAGAACGTCACCATCTGTTGATGACATTTTAGGAAAAATTTAGGGCTGTAGCTGGAAAACCACATTTAAGTCTTTATCCCAGACATCATCTAGATTAGCATGCAATTGAAACAGAGGCGGCCGGCGCCACGGCTCACTAGGCTAATCCTCCGCCTAGCGGCGCCGGCACACCAGGTTCTAGTCCCGGTCGGGGCGCCGGATTCTGTCCCGGTTGCCCCTCTTCCAGGCCAGCTCTCTGCTGTGGCCAGGGAGTACAGTGGAGGATGGCCCAAGTGCTTGGGCCCTGCACCCCATAGGAGACCAGGAAAAGCACCTGGCTCCTGGCTCCTGCCATCGGATCAGCGCGGTGCGCCGGCCGCAGCGTGCCGGCCGCGGCGGCCATTGGAGAGTGAACCAACGGCAAAAGGAAGACCTTTCTCTCTGTCTCTCTCTCTCACTGTCCACTCTGCCTGTCAAAAAAAAAAAAAAAAAAAAAAGAAACAGAGGCAAATCTGGATGTGAGATATATGAATGCAAGGCCATTCTGTTTGTTTTTTAACTATAGAGCAATAAAGCTTAGGATTGTGCCTGTTTGCTCTGCTGGATACTTCAAGGCTCTTCAACAAGTGTCCAGCACTTCCCAAAACTCTGCTGAAGTTATAATTTCCTCTATGCATTAAGAAGTTCTGTGCCACAAAACTACCCAAAACACAATCAGCAACAACATCAGCAATCACCATCAACTATAACATTTTATGCAAGGGCTCAAGTATTAGAGCCTGATAGATGCAGAGCCATTTCAAGATTTTCTGAAAGTGATGAGTCCGACAATGGACAACACTGGGGTGCTGATCGCCAAGGACATTGACTGTACCTGTTAAACATACCTGTGAGTAAGGTAATAACCTCAAATGGAAAAATTCAGAACGTGGACTAACATCTAACAACCTTCTGCTGACATATGGTTTTCACTCCGTAACATAAGATTCTTTTAAAGGGTCTAGCATTGGTAAATCTTCATTTTTAGACTGAAAAAAAATTATTAGCACACATTTCCATTATAAAGAAAACAATTCTAATTTGTTTTTTAAAATGATTTTGGTTTTTATGGGTTTTTTGATATTACAATAATGCATTGAGTGCATAGTCTTTGTAAATATTTGCAAAATAAAAACTGATGAGAAAATTTCTATAAATTGAATTTTTATAATGTTGATATTATAAGAAAAGCTTCTCCACACATGAGAGTAAATCAGAAAATTATAATAGGTTTTATAGATTTGAATATGAAAAAATGCAAGTATTAATGGGAGAAAAATACACCATGGCAAGCATTAATTCAAATGATACATTTGGAAAAAAATTACAACATATATTCCAGTTAAAGTGTCAATAAAAATAAAGGCCACTATTAATAAGAAAAATTGGAATGCCCTATTAAAATAGGGAGATGACAGCCTGAATAAATGCATCCTACTATAAAAGATATGTGACTAACCAAGACGTAGGGATGTTAATCAACAGTAGCACATTTTTAAAACACAAATAAAAACAGTAATGAGATAGTTTTCTTTCAGTAGACCATCAAGGATGGAAAAAAAATGTCAATAACCCATGTTTGTGACATCAAATGTTATTTGTGGGGCTATAAACTATTAAAGAATATCAGCTAATGTGTATCATAAGTAGAGATATTGATTATTTTACTCTAAATTCTACACTGGGAATTTATTGCCCTTATTTGAGTTAAATTAAAATTAGTTTCTTGTTTGCACTAGCCATATTTCAAGTATTCAGTAGCCACCTGTGGGTATTGGCTACCATAGTGGACAGTACAAATAAGGATCACTCCATCACCAAAAGTTCTGTTATATAACACTGGTCTAGAAATATGTTCTCCATCATGTTTTCAGTGGTTGTTTCTTGCTGGTAGGATTTGGGGATTCCATATCATTATACTTTTCTATATTGCTTGAATCTGATATGAGTATGCAATATATTCACATTCAGAAGCGTCTTCCATCTGAAAAAAAATCTAATCCCATCACATAAAAAAGCATTGCTAATATTATTTATAATGTTCATGGTCTTTGCTTTACATTTTCATGGTTGCAAAGAGTTAACATCATATGTACAAGTTATAACTGTTGCTTTTACCATATACATTGTCATTTTTTTCTTAAAATTCTTCACAAACATAACTCTGAAAAGCTATATACCATTCTATCATATATCCTTAATGATTTTTCATATACATGTTTCCTTGAATATACTACTAAAATACTAAAGTATTTGAGAATTTTGAATCTCACTTGGATTTTGAAAATCAAATTCATATGGAAGATGATTTATAGTTCTGCTATATGTTGAGAACCATCTAATACACTTAGAAGATCCTTTTTTGTTTTAAATAGGTATTCCAAACCATCCTGATAAGAAATAATAGCTTTAGAAATCAATGTTTTGATAAAGGCCTTTTATTTTTCAAATATCACTGCAGAGTATAACAATGTACAGAAATCTTTTTTAACATCTGCTTTCCATAAAGACTTATCTAAAATGTGTCACTTCTCTTTAAGTCCCTTTAGAAGTGGATCTTTAGGTGAGATATACTTCATTTGGCTTTCCTGCGCTACATTTTGATAAATGTAAAATGACTTCAGCATGAGACTCAAGGAAAATACATGCCAGCAGAATGATTTGAAATACACTGAAGAAAAAAAAAGTGCAACAAATTTGACATCCTAGTCTATAGGTTGCTTTTGCTGAATTTAGAATCTTATTCAGAATAAAACTGGCATCAAGTGCTTCATTTTTTGTAGCTATTCTTTAGTAGGTAAGATGTTTCCAATCAGATTTATGTTAAACAAATGGGAATGGGTTCAAAGGCACCTCAGACTTATCATGTCTAAAACCAAAGTCATAATCATATCTTCCCTTTCTCCAGCTATCCCTATCTCTCAACTAGATCATTTTTTCAGTTGTGTGGTTCAGAAACTAGGAGTTATTGCTGATACATCTAACTCTTCTATCCCACTTAACTAATCTAATGTCAAATTGTGCAAAATTTGCCCTTATATATTTCTCAAAGTTATCCAACTGTACTATTTCTCTGGTCCAGGCTACTAACCTGAAATGCTGTAAGTATTTAAGAGAAGGCATGAAGAATGAAGTGAGAGAGATGTGTGACAAGACAGAAATCGTGAAACAATCTCAAGCCAGAAAGAAGATAGCAAGAGAGGACCTAAATTTGAAAATGTGATGCCTACAAGAGTTTGGGAGCAATGGTGTTCAATCAAGGTCTTTCTCTGTTGTCCAATAGAAAAGTCTCCCTTCTTCTAAGTTTTCACTTTTAGAAGGTATCACCATTATTACAAATTAAATGAAATACACCTACAACTAAATAATTGTATTAAAAATAAATACACTCAAAGTGCATCATTTTCTAATGATTTTATTATTAAATGTTATCATTATCTATGACCTTAAACTGTTTGTAGCTATTGCAGCAGTGTGGTGAAATATCATATAAAAGTGTGCTACTGCTAATCAATTTCCAACTCTGAACTCAATGATGTCATTTTAATAATTTGAAATTAGCTTGTGGGAGTATCTGCACCATGGATAATCAGTACATGCTAGAATTCAGGGATATAGGGACTTTTCACTTGGAGTTTGATATTTGGTGGTTTCGTTGAAACTATTAGAACTCATAAAGCAGTTTGGCAAAATGGCAGGATATAAAATTAATACACAGAGATCTATAGCCTTTGTATACACAGATAATACCATGAGTGAGAAAGAACTTCTAAAATCAATCCCATTCACAATAGCTACAGAAAAAATACCTTGGAATACATTTAACCAAGGAGATTAAAATCTCTACTATCAAAATTCCAAAACATTAAAGAAATAAGATACAGAAAATGGAAGCATATTCCATGTTTCATGTATTGAAAGAATTAATATCAAAATAGTCATACTGGGGAGAGTGATCCAACATGGGAAGTGAGATACTCAGCAGACTCATAGAATGGCGGATGTCCTAAATAGCACTCTGGCCTCAGAATCAGCCCTAAAGGCACTCGGATCTGGCTGAAAAGCCCATGAGAGTATTTCAGGCATGGAAAGCCAAGACACTCTGGCAAAAAGATCTCTGTGAGTGAGATCCCAGTGGAAAGAACAGGTCTTCAAAGAGGGAGGTGCCTTTCTCTGAAGGGAGGAGAGAACCTCCACTTTGACTATGACCGTGTCTAAACAAGATAAGAGTCGGAGAACTCAAGGGGCTTCCATAGCCTTGGAAACTCATAACTGGTGCATAGGGAGATTACTGATGCCATAAACAGGAGTGTCAATTTGTAAAGTCAACAACAGGAGTCACTGTGCACTTACTCCTCATGTAGGATCTCTGTCCTTAACGTGCTGTACACTGAGGCTTAATGCTATAACGAGTACTCAAACAGTATATTTCACTTTGTGTTTCTATGGGGGTGCAAACGATTGGAATCTTTACTTAATGTACACTAAACTGATCTTCTGTAAAAAAAAAAAAAAAAAAAGAAATTATCAATTCCCAACTTGACTCTCACTGGGATTAAACATGACAATAGGTCTGATCTGATTTCATCATCATTTAAAAAAAATCATCTATTATTTTTCACTTTATGTTTCTGTGTGGGAGCAAACTGTTGAAATACTTACTTAAGGTATACTAAGCTGATCTTCTGTATATTAAGATAATCAAAAATGAATCTTGATGTGAATGGAAGGGGAGAGGGAGTGGGAAAGGGGAGGGTTGTGGGTGGGAGGGACGGTATGGGGGGGGAAGCCATTGTAACACATGAGTCGTACTTTGGAAATTTATATTCATTAAATAAAAGATTAAAAAAATGCCAAAAAAATAGTCATACTACCAAAAGCAATTTACAGATTCACTGTGATCCCAATCAAAATACCAATGATATTATTCCCAGATCTAGTAAAAATGATGCTAAAATTCATATACAGAAACTGAAGAGACCCCAAAAAGCTAAAACAATCCTATGCACCAAAAACAAAACCAGAGGCATCACAATACCAGATTTCAAGACATATTACAGGACAATTATAATCAAAAGAGCCTAGGATTGGCACAAAAAATAGACATGTAGACCAATGGAGCAGAATAGAAACTCCAGATATAAGTTTAGGCATCTGCAACCAACTTATCTTGGACAAATGAGCTAAAAAATCAATCCCTGGAGCAAGGACAGTCTCTTCAAATGGTGCTGGGAAAACTGGATCTCCATATGCAGAAATATGAATCAAAAAACCTGTTGCACACCTTACATGAAAATACACTCAAAATGGATCAAAGACCTAAATTTATAACCTGAGAACATCAAATTACTGGAGAACATTGTAGAAACTCTGCAAACATTGGCATAGGTAAAGACTACTTGGAAAAGACAAGAAACAGAAGCAGTAAAAGGCAAAATTGGCAAATGGAATTACATCAACCTGAGAAACTTCTGCACTGTAAAGGAAACACTCAGCAAAGTGAAGATGAAACTGACAGAATAGGAGAAAATATTTGGAAACTATGAAACTGATAAAGGATTAACATCTAAAATATATAAAGAGCTCAAGAAATTCAACAACTGCAAAACAATCCATTATGGAAGTTTTAGCCAGAGCCATTAGGCGAGGAAAAGAAATCAAAGAGATACAAATTGGGAAGCAGGAAGTCTAAGTATCCCTATTTGCTGATGACATGATTTTATGTATAGAGGATCCAAAAGATGCCGCTAAGTGTCTATGGGAATTAATAGAAGAGTTTGGTTAAGTGGCAGGATAAGCAACACACAATAATCAAAAGCCTTTGTATACATAGACAATGCCATGGCTGAGAAAGAACTTCAAGGATCAATCCCATTCACAATAGCTACAAAAGATAGCTTGGAATAAATTTAACCAAGAAAATCAAAGATCTCTACAAGGAGAATTACAGAACACTAAAGAAAGAAATAGAAGATATAAAAAAAGGAAACATCTTCCAGGTTCATGGATTGGAAGTATCAGTATCCTCAATATGTTCATACTACCCAAAGCAATTTATAGATTCAATGTGATAAAACACAATACTAAGGAAATTCTTCTCAAATTTGAAAAAAAATATGCTAAAATTCATATGGAAACAAAGGAGACCTCGAATAGCTAAAGCAATCTTATACAACAAAAACAAAGCCATAGGCATCACAATACCAGATTTCAAGACATACTACAGGGTGTTATTACTAAAACAGCTTGGTACTAGTACAAAAACTGACTTGTAGACCAATGAAACAGAATAGAAACTCCAGAAATCAATCCATGCATCTATAGCCAACTTATATTTGACAAAGGAGTTAAAATCAATCCCTGGAGCAAGGACAGTCTCTTCATCAAATGGTACTAGGAAAACTGGATCTTGAAATGCAGTATATAACTTGACACAGCAATTTCACGAAGTATGAAGCAAGACCTCTACCTCGCACCTTACAAAAAAATCCACTCAAAATGGATTAAAAATCTAAATCTATGACCCGACACCATCATTTTAAGAGACCATGAGAGAAAACCTGCAAGACACTGGCATAGGCAGAGAGTTCCTGGAAAAGACTCTAGAGGCACAGGCAATCAAAACCAAAATTAACAAATTGAATTACATCAAATTGAGAAGCTTCTGTACTGCAAAAGAAACACTTATAAAAGTGAATAAGTAACTGACAGAATGGGAGAAATTATTTGCAAACCATGCAACTGATAAAGGATTAATTACCAGAATTTTTAAAGATATCAAGAAACTCCATAGCAACGAAGTAAATAACCCAGTGAAGCAATGGGCAAAGGACTTAACAGACATTTTTCAAAAGAGGAAATCCAAATGGACATCAGACACATGAAAAAATGCTCAGAATCACTAACCATCAGGAAAATGTAAATCAAAAGTGCAACAAGGTTTCACCTCACCCTGGTTACAGTGACTTTCATAGGAAAATCCACAAATAACAAATGCTGTCGAGGGTGTGGGGAAAAAAGGTACCTTAATCCACTCTTGGTGGAAATGTAAACTGGTACAGCCACTGTGCAAGACAGTATGGAGATACATTAGAAATCTGAATATAGACCTACCATATAACCCAGCCATCCCACTCCTGGGAATTTACCCAAGGAAATGAAATCAGCATATGAAAGAGTTATCTGTACCCCCATGTTTATCGAAGCACAATTCATAATAGCTAAGATATGGAATCATCCCAAATGCCCATCTACTGAAGACTGGATATAGAAATTATGGAATATGTACACCATGGAATACTACAATGCAGTTTAAAAAAAAATGAAATCCAGCCATTTGCAATAAAATGGATGAAATTGGAAAACATACATAAGCCAGTCCCAAAGGGACAAATACAATAGTTCTCCCTGACCTGTGATAACTACTAGAACATTTAAAAGGCAATCTGTTGAAGTGAAATTGACACTTTGTCTCGACAGCTGAGCAACATTTTTTTAATATACTATTTGTTGAACTCTACTTAATGTAGAGTTAATCATATGTGCATAAAGTTAATTGAAAATAGATATTAGTAAAAAATAAGAATGGGAATAGAGAGTGAAGAGGAAGACAAGTGGGAGAGTGAGTGGGAGGGCAGGTATGGTGGGAAGAATCACCATGTTCCTAGTTTTAAATATGAAATATATGAAGTTTGTAGTCCTTAAAATATTTCTGGGAAAAAAAAAGAAATGGGCAAAGGACATGAACAAGCATTTTTCAAAAGAGGACATTCAAATGACCAACAGACACATGAAAAAATGTTGAGAATCACTAGCCATCAGGGAAATGAAGATCAAAACCACAATGAGGTTTCCCAATGCCCAGTTAGAATGGCTCTCATATAGAAATCCAATAAATGATAATGAGGATATGGTTAAAAAAAAACACCCTGGGGCCAGTGCTGTGCCGCAGCAGGTTAAAGCCCCGTCCTGAAGTGCTGTCATCCCACATGGGCACTAGTTCTAGTCGTGGCTGCTCCTCTTCTGATCCAGCTCTCTGCTATTGCCTGGGAAAGCAGTAGAGGATGGCCCAAGTCTGTGGGCCCCTACACCCACGTGGGAGATCTGGAAGAAACTCCTGGATCCTGCTTCGGATTGGCACAGACCCGGCCATTGTGGCCATCTGGGGAGTGAACCAGTAGATGGAAGACCTCTCTCTCTGTCTCTACCTCTCTCTATAACTCTGACTTTCAAATAAATAATCTTCTTTTAAAAAGTACCCTAGTCCACTGTTGGTGGGTATGTAAATTTGTTCAGCCACTGTGAAAGACAGTATGGAGTTACCTCAGAAATCTGAATACAATTCTACAGTATGACCCAGCCATCCCACTGCTAGGAATTTACTCAAATGGAATTAAATCAGAATATGAAAGAGTAATCTTTTATGTTTATTGCAGCTCAATTAACAACAGCTAATATATGGAATCAACACAAATATCCATCAACTGATGACTAGATAAAGAAATAATGGTATATATACACTATGGAATACTATGCAGCCATGAAAATAATGAAGCCCTGTATTTGGCAACAAAATGGATGCAACTGGAAATCATTATACTTAAGTGAAATATGCCAGTCCCCAAAAAGACAAATGCTGTTGTTCTCCCTGATCTGTGGAAACTAATAGAGTACCAAAAATGTAAATATATAGGAGTATAATTGACATATTGAGCTTCAATTTTTATTCATAGACCTTGTCTCTACTGTTGAAGAACAGTGTTATTTTTTTCCTTCTATTTGTTGAGCTCTTAGTGTGAGGTTAATCTTATGAGCATAAAGTAAACTGAAAGGAGATCATTATAAAAATTACCATAAAGAATATGAGAGGAAGGAGGAGGAAAGAGCATGTTCAGAAAGAAGGGTATGGTGAGAAATATCACTATGTTCCTAAATCTGTATACATGAAATACATGAAATTTACATACCTTAAATAAAAATTTTTTAAAAGTAACTAAAAAGTTGTAGAAATGACTTGTCCTTTAAATCTGGTTAAATTATATTTCCCATTGAGTAGTGAATTGAGAGGAAAATAAAATTCAAATGTTTCAAGTTTAGTCAAGTATTCAGAAATCATAGGCATAAATGAGAACACAAATGTATGTTCTAATTTATAAATTTTATAGGAATTAACAATATGAGGATATGTTAAAAAGTTCACAGAAACGGAATTTAAAACTTTTTGTTGGCATAAATTTTTTTTAAATCCATGCATAATGTTTTTTATAATATGCATGATCCATGAACTTTTTGAGGATTCATTGTATGTGTAAAATGCGTTCCTTCCTATAAGATTAATTATTCAATAATGTCCCCATATTCTTCCATTTTTAAGCTGCTGATCTATTTTGTAAGTATTTACAGCTTGTTATGTGCTACCTGATAAATTAACATAATGAATGATTCACTTATTCCCATTTTTAAGGGGACGCTAGCCTTATCCTCATCCCATAAAAGAGAAAAGCGAGGCATAGACTAGGTAATAAAACTTTTCAACATCACATTGCTTTAATGGTACTGTCAAAACTCAAAACCAAAACGACAAATGCAGAATCTCTGCTGACTCCTTCCATGTGTCAAAAGGCCATAATATAAACACACGGATTTTCCAAACAGAGTGTTGTCTGTGTTTGTTATTAGGGAATTGTTAAGTGTCCTTTTTAATATGATTGACTTTCAATAAATTATGTTCAGATGTTCTAGAACTCCCAATGATATCATCTAACTGTGGCAAAGTATTATGAAGGGAAGTGGGCGCCATTAAGGAATAAGTAAAATAAATCTCACCAACATACAGCTCACCAATGAGGGAGATGAGGCAAACTCACCAAAAAGTATCTCTGCATTCTTTTAACAAACAGGCCTCATTATTCTAAAACTTGAACACATGGATATTGAAAATACCTAGAAGTATTGACCTTCCCTGAGAGTTGGAGAGTGGAAAGCATTTCATAGGAAATGGGAGAGAGAGACAGGAAGGACATATGATGCTTAATTGTTTGCTTTGCACACACTGTGACCCCTGGAGGCATATGGATTTTTATGCACTGCATTGGTAATGGCTGTGCATGTGAATTTCCTTGGCAGTTAGGTGGTCACATATGTCAAAGAAGGCTGAGGGAATTGTTAAAAATATGACTGATGAGCTATCTGTATTTTACAGTGTTTAACGTTGACAAATACTGACCAGAGGGGGGAAAAGCTAATTACTTTTTCTATTGAATTTTTTAAAAATTGCTGTATATTTCATGGACTTTTATTTTCAGTAAGTGATGATACAAATGATGAGTAAACTTGATTATTTAGATTCCACCCATTCCTGAGAAAGCAAGTGGTGACATGAGACAACAATTTTCTTCATATTTTAATTTTGCATATGAATTATCTTATATTTTTAATGAACTGCCTAAAATATCATGACAGGCAATTACTTGAATGGGTGCTGATTTACTTAAGTTTATTTGGTCAGTTGAATTCTTTGCACAGTTTGTATATAAATTCAATCAAGTTGGATATGCTTAGTAACACAAAGTGATACAGGCAGGCCTTACAGTTTGCAATTAGATCTGCTTGGATTTGGATCTTGCTGTGCCTCATTTTATAAAAATAAACAACTTACTGCACCTATCTGCATCTCATAGGAAGTACAGAGTAGCAACAGCTGTCTCTCTGTGTTGGTTTACAAATCATATGAAAGGAAAAGATAGGAGAGAGCAAGTGTGGGGCATGACACATAGTTTGTTATCTTTATAGAGATGGGATTATTTAGGAATCTAGTAACCTACCTGAGAACATTCCATCAATTGTGGATCCCAGAGAACACTAGACAACATTTATTCTTGTTTGCTGTGGACACTCCTTTAGCAATGTTAACAGTTTCATTCCTAGAAATACTGGAGTGCTGTGTAGGGAGATTTTCCTTTATTTGTCTCTTCTCTGCATCTACCTCCAAGGAAAACCAGCGTTTTAGCTGTTTGGATATGTCTATGACCAAAGGGAATATCTTTCTTTTGGATTTTTTCTTTTTCTCTTAATGATTTGTTTACTTTAACTCAATCAACTTATACCCAACATCCGACATCCTCAAACCACCTTTTTTATTGGGGGGGGGGGGGGGGGAGGAAGGGATGGAGATGTATGGCCAAGCTAATGAAAATTTTCCCTTCTCTACCAAAAGATTTCTATATTTGCATCCTGAGGCTCCCAATGGGTAAAGTAGAGATTGGTTATGCAAATTCATCCCTAGTGTATCCAAGCAAATATGAGTAGTCTTGTTTTGATAAACCTCTATGAGATACAAAG
The DNA here is from genome assembly GCF_051225735.1 of Oryctolagus cuniculus. NCBI lineage: Eukaryota > Metazoa > Chordata > Mammalia > Lagomorpha > Leporidae > Oryctolagus > Oryctolagus cuniculus. The sequence continues at coordinate 33,411,580 of NC_142877.1, forward strand.
GGCAATATACTATCCTTGTGAGCAAAATGACTTATGTCCAAATAAAGGTGAGAGAAATATTTGAAATGAGGGTTATGAGGATAAGCATTGGTTCAAAGGAAATTTGTTAGTCTGTGTTTATTTTTTGAGATGCAAATATTGAATTGAAGATACTAATGGAAAACTAGCTTGGACATATAGCTTCCCTTTACAATGAGATCTGAACATAGTAGGAGTCTGCTTTCCCTTCAAAGAAAAGACTACTTTATTACTGTGGAGCTTGACCATATAAATCTAACTTAAGTATAATAAGGAACCCATCTCTTTCATATCCAACTCTTGTACAGGGTGTTAGTAGAAGTACTTTCATATACCCGATCGTTCATGTAAATGATGGCTTAAAGTCAAACTCAAGTAACTTTAATTCAGATTGAGAATATTACTTTAAGTGCTGGTAATAAAGTTAATCTAATATACAAATTGCTGAGCAAGCCTAAAATCCAATAAATATATATTTCATGGGGATGAAAAATGAGTAAAGCACATTTCCTGTACCAAAAATACTAGTATAAAAAAAAGAATTCTTGAAAGATAAATAAATAAAATAGTTTCTACTTGGAAGTCATATTAAGAAGTGAGGGTTCAAACTGACTCAATTCTTTTTAAAAAGTACTTTAGCTGATGTTTATTTCTTCCATGATCTATTTTGTGTGTGAGCTAATATTTAATATGCTTCTTTGAAATGTCATATTATAAAAATTACCCTAACACATGCCATATTTGAGTCCCAATTTCTTAGATGTACAATCTTTACTTTTCTCAATGGCCAATCACTTAGAAATGAAAAATCGCTTCCTTGAGCTCTAACAAGTGTAAAAATCAACTTTGTTTGCAAAGGGCATGAATAATTGAATCATGAAAACTGATGATTAAGAGAAAATGAACTTAGACATATGTCTCTACTTTATAACTGTTAGGGAATAGTGATGATCCAGAACTTACGATTCAAAAATGGAGTTAAATTACAACCGCCAGGATTTTCAGTTGATCTGGTTAATTCTGTCAATGGAGACATATTTAGGATATTCTCTGCTGAAAGTAGACTTTGAGTGACAGTTCAGCGAAAATATGAAATTCAAAGTTCACCTCATTTTTTACTTTCTTCTTAGTTATATTCTTTAATGTTCTGCAACAGAGAAATTGCTTGCTTTTACAGAGATGTGGAGATCCCTTGTTTGCTTTTAAGAAGTTGAAGAAGTTTGTATTGATTGGAGGACAGAGAAATGTATTTGTGTCTGATAGTAACCATAGTAGATAAATCCTTCTCTTGGAACTTCTCAAGAGGTTCAAGCAATGAGAAATATTTACACATAAAATTCCTTGGTAGAATACATTTAGGAAGGGGGGTACTTTGCATGCAAATTGTCTGTAGATTTTGTTTCTGTTATTTTGATATTTATTTTTTAAATACAGACATTCATTTTCCCTGACCTGAGAGTGCCACATCTAGAAACATTATCCATATTCATTAAATCCCTTTACCAACAAGCTTCTCCAAAAATATGGTGGCTTTGCAGTTTCCATCCAGATAATTAACCCTTTGCCTATTCTCTGATGGTCTGTAATCAACAGAGGGCTATGTTTAGTATCTGAACAGACACTTGTCATTTTCAGTCTACCCTAAATTTATCAATATGCTCAATAATGAACTATGTTCAAAATTCTAATATGTTCAAAATTCTTTAATAATTCTAATTAAAAGTGAAATCATTTCTCAGGAGAGAATTCTAATCTCATGAAGTTTGTTACTGCTAAAGAAAAAATGTCATATGAAAGACAAATAATAAAGTGAAATATAGTTTAGTGTGGACCTTCATGAAAAATACATGTTAGTAAGGAATTTGATCAATAAACTTGTATATATTTTTTATTTACATCCAGAACTATATAACTAAAATGCTGTGATTTCTCCGGAGAAAATATTTCCCAGATATAATTGTCCTTTCAATTTGGGTTCTATCAAGTTTTAGACATCTTTTGCACAAATGATAACCATCCTATATATAGATATTTTTATAATGAATCCTAAGATAAACAGCCTTCAGATTTGATAATGATCAATATCATCAACATCATCATTCAGCCAGATGTTTTATCTACCTACTCCCAGGCATCATTTCTAAATACTGTATTACAGCTTTGTAATTACACTGGGACCAGTATTTTAAACTATGTATATAAACAATGATTCATAGAAAAATTTTATAAACAAGAATGCTGCAAAGATTTGGTCCTCTTTCTTATAAATTCTTGTAGATGACACCTAAGCATTGATAGGAAAGTGGGAATCCCAGAGCACCATTTCCAGAATTATTTTCTGTACTGGGCATCTACTCTAGATGGCCTCTAATTTCCTGGAGTTCCTTTACGTCAAAGATTATTAAAGTGAACCCTTGACTCCCACACTTAGTCCTTGCAATTGTGAAAGGTGTCTTTCATTCACCAGTAAACTGTGTAATAACTGAGCAAAAGTGTTTTTGAGCAGTCATGAGAATAAGGTAGTAAAGTAGTGTAGACTGAGAAGAAAATGCCTGGAAGAGAAAGAAAAAGCCAGGAGGTAAATCATATAACTATGATTGGGGGAAAAAAGGATCCAAAGAATATAGCCAACTAATTTTCCAGTATTTTCCCATTAAAACGTTGTGAAAGTAAAGATTGATAGACTCTGTATTCACTAATTTAAAGTTTTTTATTTATATTTACATGCTTCGGGCCATTTTTGAGAATCGTTTGTCTTCTAAGTACATGCCAAACAAAATTAGGAGTACTAATCAAGTATCTTCTAACCTTTCCTCAATGGTGTCCAAAAACTATGGTGCAATTAATTAATTCACAGAACAGCTAGTATCATTGTTTAATTACCCTTCATACAACACCCATTCTCCCTGAACATTTTCTTTTTGTCATTCATGCATGCTAGAGTGCTAAAAGTTTCCCCCTTTTTCCTGTTGCTGTTTATTGGATAAAATTTATACTGTACACTTTTATGGGTCATGCAAATTGATGATTTTTTGGTAGCATTTGATCTTTCCAAGAGGCCTAATAGATTTGATAAGTTTTCAACTCATTTGTTGACTTGAGGTTGCAGTTACCTTAGGCAAAGCTTTGAAATGGAGTTTCCTGTCTTCATTACTTACCTGAAAATGTTCCTCTTCATCCTGCCAAACAGAGAAAGTTTTACTCACTAAAATAATTAATGATACCAAATAAACTAACTCAACTGCAAAGGTTTTGTTTATTTTCTTTCTTGGCTTTCTTTGAAAGGATAGTGCACATGGAAACCTCAGAAGGGAGGTAAGAATAACCAGCCTCAGTAACCAGAGCCCGTTGGCCTAGAAGTTAGCTAAATAAATAAGGATGCAAGTGTAGTCCTTGTTCCGAAGCTGGCTGCAAATTTGCTAAGTGATTGATTTGATGCTAATTTTCTGCATGGACTAAGAAGTCCTTCAGGGCCTGTCCTTTGGGAAGAAAATAAATTTAGCCCAATTCAGGCCTATTTTAGGTTTTACTTTGAGTTCTGAGAGTTTGGAAACCTCCTTTTCCCAGAAAGACTGTGTCCAAGGGATTCTCACTTATGATGTTCCAAACAATGCAGCTTGTTCTGAAAAGATTGCAAAAGTCCCCAGTGTCTACCCCCAGGACACTCTGAGGAAAGAATTTGAATTAGCATACTCATACAGATACTGCCATTTTACTCACTCACTCACCCTGTCTCTTCATGTGGATACACTTTGTTAGAGAAGGTCCATGCTGAGAGTCTTGGCTGCTTCTGCCCCAACCCTGGATGGCAGTGTTGCATTTTGATTCCACAAGCACCACCTGATTTGTCTTAATGTATCCATGAATTGAAGGGGAGGATGGGGAATTGTCATTTCAATATGCAATTCATGAGGTGACTGGAGGGACTGAAGGGAGAACTATGGCACATAAACATGTTACCAAATTACTGTATGACAGAACAGGCCATAGTCTTGAGCCAGCACTTCCCTCTCCACGTCCTTGGGCAATTTGCTTCACTTCTCTAGGCCACCGTGGGGTGGGGAACATCAACTCATACCAGTTTCTAGTAGGAATAGAAGGCATTTTTTTAAGGATTTTAAAGGCTCATTTATTTAATTTACTTGAAAGAGTGACAGAGGGAGAGAGATCTGTCCTCTAGTTCACTCCCTAAATGGCCACAGCAGCCGGATCTGGACCAGGCTGAAGCTAGAACTGTATCCTGGGGCCCTAGTTCTTGGGCCATCTTCTGCTACTTTTCCAGATACTTTAGCAGGGAGATGGTGTGGAAGCAGAGCAACAGGAACTCAAATGGCACTGTGATATGGGATGCCGGCTTCACAAACATCCGTTTAACCTGCTGTGCCACAGTGCTCACCCCCAGAAGGCGAATGTGCTTGGAGTCATTCTAGATCAAATCCTGTTGTAGTTGAGATGCCTTGTTGGAATCTGCAGTTATAGACTAATGTTTCCCAACATTTATTTTGCAGGACCCAAAATTACGTGAACTTTTGGATATGGGCAACATTGGGCGCCTGGAGCATCGCATGATAACAGTGGTCTATGGGCCTGACCTAGTTAACATCTCCCATTTGAATCTTGTGGCTTTCCAAGAAGAAGTGGCCAAGGTATGGTGCATTGAAACTTGTCATCATGATCTGAATATGTGTGATTCTATGTTGACAATAGGGAAAGACTGATGATTTTTTTATCATATTTAGCATGGTGAAATTCCATCTAAAAATAATTCAGCTGCCAAGTACAGAAGTAGTTTAAATACTTCCAAACAATGGCATCTACTTAGAATTGTGGAGACTTTTTATTAGGAATTAAGTCGTTGGATACAATTCCTTTGCAAAACAATACAGATAGAAACCACATTTCTACTTCACCTAAATAGCTCATCTCAAATCATTCTTTTCTTGGCCTCATCTCTATGTCAATAACAACCCTATGTCTTTTCTAACTCTGTTGTAGAGCGAGATGTCCTCAGAACCTTTTAAACTCCCTTTTCACTATGCAGCACTAGCTCACCACCATTCATGCAGGAGTCACTTAATTCATATGCAAAAGAATTTTAAACATCTGCAATAATAATAATAAGTAAATAGTATTTGTTTAGCTATGGACTAGGAAGATGAATTAGATCTAGCCCTTCCATTAATGAGTTGCTAATCTTCTAAGACAGTAGTCTTTCAAATATATACAGAAATAGCTAGAATATAAGTACAATATAGTAAGCAATAAGCTGTGAACATCTGAGGCTTCTAGACTCAATGGGTCTTTCTCTGGAAACATCTAATTGTCACTAAAAGATTACTGAAATGTCTATATTTAAAGATGAATTTTCTTTCTCCATGTTTATAGTTTTTATAATTAGTGATGATCCTCGTCCTTCATGTAATTTCCTTTAAGAGTTCAGAATACTGAGTTGGGTGTTTGGCCTAATGGTTAAGATGCTGCTTAGGATGCTCATGTCTCATATTAGAGTCCCTGGGTTCAGTTCCCATCTCCTGTCTCCAGCTTCGTGATAATGCACTCTTGAAGGCAGCAATGATAGCTCCAGTGATTGGGTTACTGTCACTCAAATGAAAGAACTGCATTAGGTTTCCCCTTGCATCCAAAGACCAGCCTGATCTCAGCTGTTAACAGCCTTTGAGGAATGAAACAACAGATGGGAGAGCCTCCCTCCCTTTCTCCCTCCCTCTCTTTTTCTCTCTTCTCTCTTTCCATTTCTCCCTGTGAAATTAATTAGTTAATTTAAAAGTTAGAAATTCGAGTCACAGAAAACTTGAAGTCTGTATAGCATATGTGTGCCCGCTTAAGGTCACCGTGCTTGTCTGGGCATGGTCACCTATAGATCTTCGAAACTCGGTGCTCTGACAGTACTCTGAGTTACACCTGATGGACTAGCCAGGCTTCTAATTTATTAGTGACTACTAGCAGGGGTAAACGAGAATTATGCAACATTATCTGCAGTTATTTCAATGGAATGAGTAAAATGCTATACAATTTTAGTACTCTTAAGTCTTTAAAAACTACTCTCCACCAGAGTGTTATAAATCTAATCACTTCTGATTCAGAACCCATGTTGCCCATTTGCTTCTACAGTGTAACTTGCACCGAGAAGATTTCATTCAGTGAGACGTTTTCTTTGAAAGCATTAGATTACTCTGCACTAGCTCATATCCCAGTGCCTTGCTGCTAATCTGTGGGTTACATATATTTCTCAGTATATAAGTGGGAGTTTAGATGGATGGATGAACACAAATATGAAATATTTGCAAAATAGGTTGTAAAATCTTTCCCTAAGTACAGTTATTTCATTTTAAAAATAGCCAATTCATGATGTTTACTTAATCTCAATAGACTGTCAATTAGTGACAGTGACTTTCAGGGAGCTTTTTAATGAAAGGGAATAGAGGCCGGTGCCGCCGCTCATTAGGTTAATCCTCCGCCTTGCGGCGCCAGCACACCGGGTTCTAGTCCCGGTCAGGGCGCCGGATTCTGTCCCAGTTGCCCTCTTCCAGGCCAGCTCTCTGCTGTGGCCCGGGAGTGCAGTGGAGGATGGCCCAAGTACTTGGGCCCTGCACCCCGTGGGAGACCAGGATAAGTACCTGGCTCCTGCCATCGGATCGGCGTGGTGCGCCGGCCGCAGTGCGCCAGCCGCGGCGGCCATTGGAGGGTGATCCAATGGCAAAGGAAGACCTTTCTCTCTGTCTCTCTCTCTCTCACTGTCCACTCTGTCCAAAAAAAAAAGGGGGGGTGGGGTGGGGAATAGAGCTTTTACATATCTTAAACTGCTAAAGCAGTATAAATACCTTTGTGCACCTAAATTTAAAATAAATCCAGTGCCCTCCTGTCTTGGGATTCCTACCCACCAGTTTTTCTCAGGACTTTTATTTCTGAGCCCTATAATAGTACCCTTCAAGACTGAATCTGTGGAGATTTTTCAGCACTACTTGTAGTCCCTGCTATAATTAATGATGCTGGTGGAGTATATTTTGTCATTCCTGGCTGTGATATCCTGTAAAGTATCTTCCCCCTACTGAAATTGCTCAACCAGAAAATTAAGATTCCAAACACCATTTTACTCTGGAAACTCACTTACTTTACCTGTAATTGTCAGTGTTGTCTCGTAACATCACATCTATTTAATCTCGGAGGCTGACGTACAGGATGCATTGTTGGGACCAAAGGGGACAGCTTCTCTCATTATGCAGAAAGCCCAGCTTGCACCTGAGCTGGCCAGATGTCTCCAGAATACATTGTTTATAAATGGATTCTAGCTCATTCATTCATTCAGCACTCCCTGTTGGGCAGGTGCCTTCTCTGTGTCAGCCACACTTCCAGTGTTAGGGATACAATGATGAACAAAGGCCTTCCCTCCGAGAGCCAGCATAGTAGAGAAACAACAGATCCATCACGATTAAGCCATGGATGTATCACATCAGAGGGAGATTCATGTGGAAGAATAAAGGAGGAAGAGAAAGAATGGGAGGGACGGAAATGGGAATTACCTCTTTGTGGCCTAGTCAGAGAAAGCAGGCATCTAAAGGAACTTGCTCAATTGCAACTATAACAGATTTCCAAGAAATCTCTTAGATTGATTAAAAATTTAATATCAGACCTAGCACTTAACCTTTCCTAAAGATGTTATTCCAGATTTGCATGTTCTTTATTCTTGCCTAAATCTCTTAAAACTGAATTTTTAATTTATTCCATTAAACAGGAGAATCTTTTAAGTGGTAGACATTGAAATAAAACTGTGTCTTTCATCTTCTCCATCTGCAGTTGGACTAAAATGTTGTATTTCTTGTGATGAGACAGCAATCATACTTTTGTTGCACAGTGTGATTTCCCAGTGCTTTCATCCCTTAAGGATCAGACTCCTCTGCTCCCTCAAGCAAGGAGTGTTTCTTTGAAAGTATTTGAGAAACATATGGTTTGTTTCACATTTACTCTCTGAGATATATGATTCTCCTTGCACCGCCTGCTTCCCTGAGGATGGTTGGACACATTGCATTTGCTACCATTTGTAACCCCACCTGGGGTTCGGTCCACCTCTGTGGGGTACCCTGACCTCTCTGCAGAGCTGAAGCATAAATGGCAAATGTCAGCATCCTTCCCCTTACTCTCCTAACCTTAGTTTCCAGCAATTCTCCACTCTTGGCTACTGAGTTACGGTAAGGATGGAAGTTTCAAGAAATCAAATGAAAACAGGGGAAAATAGAAAAGATAAACAGTGTAAGAGTACAACAAAAACTTTATGAAAAATGGAATTAAAAATATGAGCTCACTTTGGAACAATTTTTTTTAAATCCATTCATGGTCTCATAATGCATCTTTGCCATGCCATATATTATTAAAAGAAAATATCTTGTTACCAATTTAATGCACCAAGCTAAAATTATAATTTTGATTCCATTCATCAATGAACTGTTTGAAGTATTGTCACTTTGGTTCCAGCCTCTCACCTCCTAGTGCATACCCTGGACCTGAATACCCACCCAGGAACAAACCTCACACCTCACTTTTTCAGTTTTCAGCTTCAGGGTGATCCAGTACAGTCTTGGGAACTCTAATGTCCTCCAACAGAAAGTCTGGAAGAGCTTTTAGCTCTCCAGGTCTTGGCCAAGTCCCCCTTGCTATCTCCACTAACAAGCAGTGCTGATGTACCCCATCATTGCCCCTGTTATCTCTTGGTACAGACACAGGTATAGGCACAATCACTAACTGTCAAAGATAGCATAGGCTGGCGTAATGTTGTAGGAGTAGATCCCTATAGAGCATGAGCAGGTATGTTAACTGACTTACACAGTGGTGAGGCAGAGAAGATTGTAGAAGGAGGGAGCATTGTAGCAACCTCTCAATCCTTGTACACTGTTCTACAAAATGTAGCTGCTGTTCAGTTCTTACCAGTGTTATCCAGGAGTAGTGATTCTAAAATTTTACTGCCTTTCAGCATCACTTGAGAGCCTTGCTAAATCACAGTGTTTCAGGGTGAGCATTTGGCACAGTGGTTACAATGCTACTTGGGATACCTATGTCCCCTTAATGGAGTGGCAGTTTTAAGTGCCAGGTCCCTGCTTCTGATCCAGCTTCCTACTAACACACATGCTGGGAGGTAGCAGGTACTAGGAACCCGGCCACCCAGGACTGAGTTCTGAGTTCCACTCAGGATTGAGTTCTGAGTTCCGCCCTTAGCCTTCATCCAGCCCTGGCTGTTGTAGGAATTTGAGTCAGCACATAGAAGACATTCTGCCTTTCAAATAATTAAAAAAAAAATGCATATGTAAACACAGCATTTGACCCCAGCCCCAGCTAACCTAGGGAGCCCATACCTTTGGATTTCTGATTTCCAAGGTTGTGCTAATGCTGCAAGTCCTGGCGCTGCACATAGAGGGTCTCTTCCTCTGAGTCAAATGGGCTCAATGCTGCCAGATCCTTATAATTTCTTCCCAAAGGAGCTGGAAAATCATGTAAGGTGTTCAAAACTGGGAATATTTAATTTAAAACAGCATGTGAGCCAAACAAAATGCAACTCTGGACTGAATAAGACTTGGGGACTTCCAGTTGGCAGCTTGTAAGATCTAGATTCATATTAAGGAAGAAAAGCATTGTCCAAAATAAGACTCGGGTCCTGACCACTGAGAACAGTGGAAGGAGTATAGAATGTAATTTTTCAGAGTAGAATCAGTACTCACCACAATAATTGTTCATGCTCTAACGTCAAAAGCATTCCAGAGTCCTCTGGGTACCTAAGAAGCATGACATCTTAGCACAACAGTTTTCCGGAAACAGAGCCGTCTCTTCTCCGAATGTCATTGTGGAGATTTTATGAGAATTCTATAGCAATCATTATTCCTGCACCTAAGATTGGATCATATTTTTAACTGGAGCTTCTATATGTGCAATAATGGAAAGGAAGACATAGTAATATAAGTAAAAATCATTTGGATGCTTCTAGTCTCCATTTTCAAACATGTAACTTGAAAATTTAAGGGTAATGTAGCAAGCCACTACTTCAGTAAGCCAAAGTTAAGTCAAGAAGAGCACAAACATTACATAGTGTTCTGCAAGCTCACCTTACAACAGTCAACCCATTAATTAAACAAATGAAAGCCAACCAGTTGAGAAATTGCCACTGAGGGAGACAAACGTAAGCCATTTTCTTGCTGCAGAAAGTGAGACTCTCTAGCAAATGAAATGTTTCCTTCTGCAAAGCCACGATTTTGAATTTTTGAGGAAAGGAACTAAATAGAAGAAGGAGCACATGCAGATAATATGGAGTCCTGAGAATGGTGTTCTGAGAAGGAGCACAGCAAAGAGAGAGACCACTAGAGAAGTGGTCTGTAAAGCCGAAATCTCAGTTAAACTCTCCTTCCACATGCGTGTGAGCCTTCAGGTGCCTCAGCAGTGCAGGTGCATCCATCGTCCACAGAGATCTTGGAGTCATTCACTCTCTTATTCAGCCGAATTGCATTAAGTGTGCTGAGTTCTGTTATAGAAGAGGGAGATAAAACAGATACAGACCCTTGCCTGCATGCATATGGTCTCGTGAGGGAGGGTTATAAAGAAAATAAACACATAAACCAAGTTGACTTGAGAGATAAGTGATATCAATAAAAATGAAGTAGAAATGGGAAGTGCTGGGGAAGAGGACCTTAAGTTGGGTGGTCAATCCAATCACCTATGAGAATGTGACAGTTGAGCAAAGATGTGAAGAAGATGAGAGAGCAAGCCACAAGACTTTCTGGAGAAAATTCAACGTAGTGGGAACAGCAAGTGCTAGACAGTGTCTGGTGTAGTTTAGCAATATCAGTGGTCAAGTGTGGCAGGAGCAGAGTGAGAAGATTGAAAGGAAGATAGTAGCAGAGGGGATTAAAGAGACAACAGAAGTTGATTTCTAGTGGAGTGCTGTAGACTTATGAAGGATTCTGTCTTTCCTTGTTGAATGAGATGGAAGCCATTGGAAGGATTTGAGCTGAGGGCAGATATGTTCTGACTTAACCTTTAGTCAATAACAGGCTGCCAGGGGAAGATCCATAATGAAAGGAAACTATTAAAATATTGTAGGTCAAGTTGCTGGTGACTTGGACAAAAGGAGACAAGGGAGGAGATTAAAAAAAGATCCAAATCTATATATATTTTAAAGGAGGAATCAACAGGATGTTTATAGGAATCGCATGTTGCATGTGACAGAAATGTGATTCAGTGATGAAGTTAGAATTTTGGCCCTTGGAGCCAGTGCCATGGTGCATTAGGTTACTCCTCCGGCTGCGGCACCAGCATCCCATATGGACACTGGTTCTAGTCCCGGCTGCTCCTCTTCCAATCGAGCTCTCTGCTGTAGCCTGGGAAAGCAGTAGATGACCCAAGTATTTGGGTTCTTGCACCCACATGGGAGACCAGGGAGAAGCACCTGGCTCCTGGCTTCAGATCAGTGTAGCTCCCGCCATTGCGGCCATTTGGGGAGTGAACCAATGGAAGGAAGACCTTTCTCTTTCTGTCTCCCTCTCACTGTCTGTAACTCTACCTCTCAAATAATAAAATCTTAAAAAAAAAAAAGAATTTTGGCCCAAGATATAGGAAAGATGGAAATATCACCTACTAAAATAGGGGAGATCTAAGCTAGAATGTAAGTTTTTATTTGGGGATATGTAGCCAGGATTCAGATTTGGTCCTGTTCTGTTTAAGATTATTTATATTCCCATATGGAGAGGATGATTATGCAGTTGGATATGAGGACCTAGAGATGGGTGCCAAATATATCATATAAATTTGGGAGTTGTCAGGTGTTTAATAGTATTAAAAATAATCATAGTATTTAATGAAGCTGTATGAGGTCACCAGGAAGTGACTGTAGGTAGGGACGATGTCCAAGGCCTGAGTCATTGACACTCCAAGACGGGAGATAAGAAATCATCAGGGAGAGGAGACTGAGAAGGAACAGTCAGTGAAGCAACAACATGGCAACTGTGAATCATTGGAAGTCAGATGAAGAAAGTGTTTCCAGGAGATGAGAGTGGCCAGCTGGGTCAAATGCTGCCCCTAGTTCAAGAAAGGGAAGGTGAAAAATTGACAACTGGATTAATAACACAGAGATCATTGGTAGCCTTTATCAGAACAACTTTAGTAGAGTGATGGGATAAAAGCTCTGTTTGGAATGAGTTCAAGGGAATATCAGAGGAGACAGATTAAAAAGTCAACATGGATTGCTCTTTGGAGAAGTTTTGGTATAAAGGGAAATAGGAAAGCAGGAAAGGCAAACAGGGCCCTCAAATGGTTTTTAAGATGGAAGATATAACAGCATGTTTGTGTACTGGTGGGAATGATCCTATAGAGGGAAACCAAGTACTGAATGTAATAGAGTTGAATGATTGGAACACTCATTAGGTAGGAAAGAACAGTAGGGCTTACTGCAGGGATTGGTGAACCCTTTGGCCCGCCACTTGTTTTTATACTGAGAATTTTGTTCGGATATAGCAGCATCCATTTCTTTGTTCACATAATTTCTATGGTTGTTTTACATGACAAGAGTTGACTAGTTATGTTAAACTAAGTAATCAATAAAGTGTATTTACTATCTGATTCTTAATAATAAGTGTTTTTTGACCCTGGACCACTACATAAGTGCAAGGGCTTGGCTTAGCACATTTCAAGCAGCAGAAGAGGAAAAGGATGTATTAATTGATGAAGATTTTTATAAAGGTCCAAGTAGTGGAGGAGTTGTAGACATCTACTTCTGATTATCTTTTTTCTTAGTGCTGAAGGAAATACACATCATTCTCTGTGAGTAAAAATTATTTCATTTCTCGGGCTCTTTTCAGCATCACTTGGTAAGTTTCTTGAAATATCTGATGGTCAAGCTGACATGGAATGTAAAAGATCACAAAGCTAAAAATTCCTTTTACATGGAATGTAAAAGGTCACAAACCTAAAGTTATTTTGGTCAAGTTAGCCAATCACTATCAAATTTTCAGTTGGTCAATGAGTCTGCCCAATTCAAATTTCTAGCTCAATATTGTTTTTCTTGGGGGACACAGAGTAGAAATAAACATTTAGGCGTGTACACTATTCCCTGAAGTCATGCAGTCTATAAACAGCATTGTATAGTTTGCAAAGGGCAGACTTCTCTGAGTCAGAGGCAAGGATTCACAGGATTGCCATATGCTGGCATTTACCTACAGGTCTCATGGATCCAGTATGCAAATGTTGGGAGACAATTGATCATCTGGAAAATCTCAGCAAGTAATGAAACTTTCCATGACATAGCGCAGAGGAATCTCAGAATGCAAAGTAACTAGAGGTGAAGCCTTCCCTGTTTTGCATTTAGAAAATCAAGCTTATTTTCAGCATGTCTTCCCCTGGGTTCTAGTTCCTTTTCTAATATGATAAAACAGTTGAGTTGTTTGTTCTTTTTAGAAAGGCTAGAGCCAGTGATATAGGAAAGAATTGGTCCTGTGTGTGATGCCAATAAAAGCAAGTGTCCCCTGTGGCTGGCTCCTTGGAAGCTCCTGTTTTTACCCCAACCCTGTTTCTGCTGCTTGTATGATACATTATATTAATGAAATGGCTTATGGGGTCAGTATTGTGGTAGAGCAGGTTAAGCCATACCTGCAAAATCAGCTCCCCATAGGAGCACTGGTCCATGTCCTGGCTGCTCTACCTCAGATCTAGCTTCCTGCCCATTGCACCTTGGAGAGCAGCAGAAGATGGCCCGAGTACTTGGACCTGTCCACCCATGTGGGAGACCCAGATGGAGTTCCAGATTCCTGGCTTCAGCCTGGCCCCACCCCAGCTGTTGCAGCTATTTGGAGTGTGAACCAGCAGATAGAAAAATCTCTCTCTTTCCTTCCCTCTCCCTCTCTTCTTCTCAATATCTTTCCCTCTATAACTATAACTATGCTTTTCAAATAAATAAATCTAAACCAGAAATGAAATGCCATGTCACCCTAAGAGACAGGATTTGTGATTCAGATTCTAACATTAACTCCTAAATACTTTGATACTCTGATAGGATTCCTGGGTGGGTACTTTGTTGAGCCAGCAGCCAGTTTGGCAAATTTCCATCAGAGCGGTTTCTAGTCTTTTGGGAAGCAGTGGACTGAACCAGGATCCAATGGAATGAGATAGAGATACCCAATAGCAGAGTCACACAGTTGAGAATCTGGGGTTTGCTCACCTACAGAAGCATTTGCAGATGTCATTGCTTCCAATTCTAACTTGTTTTACACTAAATTCTCTTAAATATTCAGAAATAGAAAAAATGGAACAAATTCATTTTTCTTGTTCAGCCATGTCAATGGGAATTGAGACATTTTAAAATTTTAATGAAATATAGCACGCACAGAAAATTGAACAGAGCCTACCTGTGGACATTTTCGAAGGGAACATGCACATTTAACCAGCACTCTGGTCATGAATGAGAGCATCACCAGCATCCCAGGTGTCTACCCCATAGCCATACCTCTAGTTTGGCTTCTAACATGATATATTCGTTTTATCTGTTTTTAAACTATCTGAAAATGGAATCTTACAATGTAGTCCTTTTGATCTGTCTTCTATTATTCAACATTATACTTAGGAGATTTACGAGGCTCTTCTATATTTTATGTGTGGTTTTAGCTCACTCAGTGTATTTGCTACATAGTATTCTGTAATTTATATAGTTGATGGTGATGACCTTCAGGCAGTTTCCAGTTTAGGGATATTGCAAATAGTGATGCTGCAAACATACCTTTTGACAGGGTATGCACCTGGGAGTTTAACTGCTGGTAGTAGATCTTCATATGTTCAACTTTGATAGTTGTGGCCGATTTCCAAAACTGACAGAACCAGTTGAATTTTTTTCAGGTTATTTCACACATGCCAAAAAAAAATTTAAGAGACTATCGTTGTGTTAAATTATTGGATTTTGAAGTAGACATCACAGAACAAGCTCTCCAGAAATGCATTCTATAAACTGAAAATCTGTCTTGAGTAGCTGTACTTTTAGATATTTTAGGGGACCTCTGCCACCTCTTTAGCTGTCAGTATCTTAAAAAACCTAATTCACTTATATGAAAGGCATGCCTTTGGGATTTCCTGGATTTTTTAAATGTCATATGCTTGCACACTATGCAGATAACATTAACAGTCTGATTTTCTTCACCAGCTCTCATTTCTGCCCTCATCCTCTTAGTCCTCACTGTTTTGATAAGGCCATTGACAGGGCTCATATATAGTCATCTCCCACCTACTTTCCTAGAAGTCTCTTAAATCTCCATCTGCACATCTGCATGAAAAGTCTTAAAAATAAACTTAAACTTGATTATGCTTAAAATTATTTTCATGCTCTGTTATCTACAAAATGAAGTCTCTATTTCATTCTTGGAGTGAATGAATATTTATTAAAGGGTCTAATAAATGCAATGCACTTCTCTGGGGACTGGGAATTCATTGATGACCAAAACAAGCACCCTACCTTCAGGGCTGATATTTCACCACTTTGACCCTTGATAATTTCTGCTACAGCAGCTCTAACTACCTGGAGTGTTTTTTTGCCTTTATAATTTAGTGCTTTCCAAGACTGCCCTTCTTTATTTTGTCCACCAGAAGAAGTTTAAGTTTCCTTAGGGATTTGGCATCAATACAGGCTCATCCTTCTTCCCATCCATCCCAGGACTTCAGGAGCAGCAGCATCATTGTTTTCTTCTACGTTCTTCAGTGAACTGCATGAGTATTTTCTCTTGTACTTATCATGCTGATTATCAATCAGTGTGTCTGGAAGTCTGCTCTGGATTTGTGAACTGTTGAAAGTTTAAGAAAAATAGTTTAGTCACTTTTATGGGCCTATCTGAGTGCCTGGCATACAGTAGGTGCTCAATAAATGTTGGGAGGGGGTTTACAGGCTACATAAAATTTTATACTCAAAAGGACTTTGAATATCACATACCTTAATCATTTCATTTTATAGAGTTGAAGAAGTTGAGGTCCCTTGGCTGGCTGCTTGCTTGCATGAGACTTCTTCCAGTCTAATTTTCCCTCCACAGTTAGCCAACATTCTCAGTAGGAGAGGGCAGCACTGATCATCGTGGCTTCCAGCCTCCTACTCTTCTTTCCCAAACCCAAACTTGTCCTCACACTCAGAGTCCCTGCTATTGTCACCCTCCCTATCCACCCATCGCCACATGCTTTCTCAAACAGATGAAAAATAGCCTTTGTTTACCAAGTCATCACTGCCTTTTATCTGAAAACAATAACATAATATATATATATATATAATATAAGATATAGTAACAGAGAGGAGACTATTTTTAAAAAGGAATAGAAAACATAATCTATTAAATGAAATTAGAAAATAAAAAGGAAAGATACAAATGAAGGAGTCAACCAAGACTCCTGTTTTAGGACGTGATTCACCAAGAATTTGGGAAATTTGTTTAGATACTCTTCAGGTTAATAGTGTTAGATATTTAAATCTGACCTCAAGAAACATAATGTTCTTTTATTTATTTTTATTCTGATAACATACACATTAAGGTAATAATTTTGAAATATCTATATGTACAAAACATGGAGTTTATCTCATTTGCTTTTTGAATTTAGTGCTAATGTATAGTAATTAAGCCATGGCTATAAGGTTGACTTTTCTTTAAATAAGAAAAATGATTAAGAAGACAGAGAGGCTGGTGCCGCAGCTCACTAGGCTAATCCTCCGCCTGCGGCGCCAGCACCCCAGGTTCTAGTCCCGGACAGGGCGCCGGATTTTGTCCCGGTTGCCCCTCTTCCAGTCCAGCTCTCTGCTGTGGCCCGTGAGGGCAGTGGAGGATGGCCGAAGTGCTTGGGCCCTGCACCCACATGGGAGACCAGGAGAAGCACCTGGCTCCTGGCTTCGGAGTGGCCATTGTGGGGTGAACCAATGGCAAAAGGAAGACCTTTCTCTCTGTCTCTCTCTCTCACTGTCCACTCTGCCTGTCAAAAAAAAAAAAAAAAAAAGCCAGAAAAAAAGGGCATCATATATAATATTCGGTGATGTATTTTGGCACATAATGGAAAGTTATGCATGACTAAGGTAGAATATAAATGCCAAAAAGGTTGCTTTTTAGAACATGAAAAGTTAGACCTCTTATTTGTTACATTTTGTGATATCTTCAATCCGTGGTGTTCCTGATCACCTCATATTAACAAAACATGCATATGTCATGTAGGGCTGTTCCACCACCCAGTAATAGACAAGGACCAAGTTCTTACTACGCACTGCACCCTTAGTCTTGGAATGTTATACTTGCGGTGTCCTTTGTTGGAAAATATGACCCACCCCGTGTTCTGCATTTGAGTAGTAGATGACTGCCAGGCAGATAAAGGACACACATTTGAATGTTTATATTATGAAATACCACCATCCAGAATATCCATATAAAAGTTTAAAAATTAAGAAGTCAAAAAGATATTTGTAATAAAAAGAAAGCAGAAAAGAGCAACTTGGATTCAGTCTCTTCCTGACACACAGATTAGCGGCAGCAGCTGCTATACTGATAATTGTGGACAAAAAATGGTCCCTGCCTTCTGTCTCTTGGGGGTCTTTTCTGTATTTTTTAAATAAGAGATTATTTGCAGTCAGGCAGTTTTCAAGAGTGCCTCTTAAATGAATTAGCATCAAACTGAAGGGAAAATGTAAACCTTGAGTCACAGAAATGATTGTGATTTCAGACTCTAGGCTCCTGTTAGTACAAGCCCAGATCTCTCTCTAAAGGGAAGCAAGAAATTGCTGCAACAGTAGCATCTCCCATCCCTCCCATCCATCCAAGAATAAGCAGCTTCCCCCTTGTTGTTCTGCCTCCTGGCTTTTGATGCCTCGCAGCTGGCTTAGCATTGATTGTATCAGCTGTGAACCTAGCCTTACAGTGAAAGCACAGATACTAAAATAAAAACAAACAAAAAAAAAAAACATGGTGTTTTTGAAAAAAAAAATGAAGAGCTCTATGAAAATATGACCTCATCCTTTAATTTTTCCTTTCAGATGTAAAATATTAAGGAAAAATATACCAAACATCCTGTGAGAGAAGCAGGTTGGCATTTTGCCTTCCACCTCAATAATCAGTTGCCAGCTTTAGTTGTTGAGCCAAATGTTTCCAGTGCATAATCTGCCACTAAGGATAAAAACTCTTTTGGAAATTACCTTGCTAGTAATTTTCCTAATAGTGATATTATAATATTCATTTTTCAATGTGTTTAATTGCCTACTGTGTACTAGCCATTGTTTTGAGTGCTGGGGGAACAGAAATAACTAGATAAATAAAAATGCATGTTCTCATATTGGTAGGGGTGGATAGTCAATAAACTCAATGAGATATTGTTAGAAGTTCAAGAGAAATGGAACAGAGAAGGTAAGAGGAAATGTATTTCTTCTTTAATATGTTACTAAGAGAAGTCCAAGTGAGATGATGAAATTTGAGGAGAACCTTGTGGAAGATGATATTGTGAACCAAGATGGTGTCTGGGGACAGAGCAGCCTCTGTAGCAGGTGTATGCCCAGCATGTTGGCCAAACTGCAAGGATGCCACTTGGCTAAAATGGAGCCTGTGCAAGAGAGAGAACAGTGAGATATGAGTTAGGAAAAGGTGTGATGAGTGACTCAAAAAGTAGTGCATGGCCACCACAAAAATGTGCTGTACTCTGAATGACATGTGAAAGTATTACAGCATTTTGAGCAAAGGATTGATTCAGTGTGGTATTTTTTAACATTACATGGCTGCTCTGATGAAGTCATTGAAGGGGTACAGAACCAGGGAGACCAAAGCACTTGAGTTGAAGTGGTGAAATGTAGTTGGATTCTGAATCTATCCATGTACTTTAAAAGTTCAAAGAAAATGGGTTTAAAAGATAAAATTGTTTTTGGTGAAAATATTGATATCCATTAATATGATGGATTCTTTAAAGCATTTATCGAAAAAGCATATTTTGAAAAAAGCTGTACATAGATTTCAGTTTTTTACAGCAAAGTAAACTTAGCTTTTAGTTCCATTTTAAATGAATGTTCTGAAATATGATCATAATTTAAATGTAAAGCCAAAGGATTTGTTGATGGATTGAATATGTGACATGAAAGAGGGCAGCTAGAGATGATCTCAGGATTTTTTAGAGTTGCATTGATTTAGATGGAGAGCCAATTGAGGATAGAAAAATCAGAAATTTAAAATTTTTAACCTATAATTAGTAGTAGTCCAAATCAGCAGAATGAACACTGATGTGACCGCTCATCTCTAAGATGCTGTGAAAATAATGGTAACGGAACATAAACATTCAGCAATGAAGAGAATTTGGTGGCCTGTAGATGACATAGATTAATAAACTGGCAGAAGAAAAATATGGGGAGAGAAGAATATCTGATGAAACATTGTAGAAAAAAAAAAACAGTAAATTGCATGGAGAACTGCATTCTGGGAAGTCACTGACATGCTCAGAAGCAATTCAGAGACCCCCAGCCCTGAGGACTGCTGACCCAGCAGAAGATGGAGAATTGGGAGTGAAATTAAGGGCAAAGAATTAAAGGAACATGGCTGGCACCGCAGCTCAATAGGCTAATCCTCCGCCTGTGGTGCCGGCACACTGGGTTCTAGTCCTGGTCGGGGTGCCGGATTCTGTCCCGGTTGCCCCTCTTCCAGCCAGCTCTCTGCTATGGCCCAGGAAGGCAGTGGAGGATGGCCCAAGTGCTTGGGCCCTGCACCCCATGGGAGACCAGGAGAAGCTAGACACCCGTGGTCAAATTCTGATCAGTGAAGGAGAAGCTTTACACAGGTTTATAGAAATACTGAGGTAATGTCCAGAAATTTAAGAGCAGAAATGCTGAATATAGTTGTCAAGAAGCAAAGCCAGGATACAGAAGCAATCATTGCCTTACATTATAACCATTCTGCACAATTTTTAAACTATGTTTCTATTGCTTTGACAGATAATAATCCCTTAGATTACTACCTTTTAGTGAATACTTATGTCTGTTACTAAACTAAACATGTAGCATGAATTATATCAATTCTCCCTACAGTCCTATGAACTCCCATTTTTACTTTAACTGTATAAGATAGATGAATATCAGTTTGGAAACATTTTCCAGGATTATTCTATCAATGGGGGTTGGTTTACATTTAATCTTCATAAGATAAAACCAAATGAAGCTAGATAAGAAAAATTGGGGAATTTTTCTTTGGATTTTGTTCCATTTTTACTGTTATGATTTTTGTTATGTAGCAAGGAAGCTGAAGGTAGGTAGTTTCTGACATTGATTTAGTAGCTCAGAAGTAACAAGGCACAGGCCCTAGGATTCTCATGGCTGTTTTCTCTTGGATCAAAATACCTCTGAAGCTCCAGAAATTCCCTTTGTGTACCTAACAGCAAAGAGAAAGGGACACCTTTGTCAGGAAGCCACATTTTCCCAGAAGCTCACAACAGACTTCTACTTAGATGTGGTTGGCCATGTGCCGTATGGCCACCCTGGCTGCTGAGGAAGTGGGAAGATGTGAATTTTCAGTGAACATGTTGTTGGCTTGGAAAATGTTGGGGTTGTTAGGCAAGAAATACCTCTTAGCAGCAGGATGCATAGCTAGAAGGAGACAGGGTAGGGTTTTGAAATCTAATGGAGTGTATTTTTAAATAAGCTTCAAAAAGTATCAACAGGACAGGAATTATATTCTTATTTTTGATTAATTAGTTAATTAAGTTGAAAGGCAGGGAGAGAAAGAGAAACCCTCCATCCTTTGTTTTACTCCTCAAATGGCCAAACAGCTAGGGCTGGGCTAAGCCAAAACCAGGAGCCAGGAACTCAATCCAGTTCTTCCACATGGATAGCTGGGGCCCAGGTACTTGAGCCAAATCTGATGCCTCCCCTGGTATGCAATAGCAGTAACCTGGATTGGAGAGGTAGCTGGGACTTGAACTCAGTCACTCTGATATGGGATGCCATCAGCTTACCTACTGTGCCCACCCTTCATGCTCATATTTTAATTCTGAATTAGAAGACAAAATTTTTTTTTAAGATTCTTCCACGGCCCCTAAGGTAAAATGATCAAGTTCAAAAGCAAAGACTATCTCTCATCTATAGGACCAAGAGTTACTTACGAAGGGCCTAACACTCCTTCATTTGAAGGTGAAGAATGTAGCTTGCCATAAGACTTAAAGTTGGGAGATATAATCAAGGTTATTTAAATCAAATTAATTTCCAAATGAGAAAATTATATTTTAGTAGATTTCTGTCATTAAGTTATAAGGTACTAAGGATCTACCTGCGTGCAGTTTGCTAATCAGTTTTCAGGGAATGCATTTTTAGTTTAGCCAAACAGATTTCAGTTGGCAGATAAGAAGTGCCACTTAACTCTCAAGAAACTGTGCTCCTTTTCTTCTGCTTCACATCTTATGAGGGAAACTGGCTGTGTTTTTATCTCTTTTAAAATCATTTTCTCTATTTCATCTCCTCAAAGAGATTTACTGCTAGAAAAGTAAACAATGATATCAATTCTAATTATGGATCCTGCTTGCATACATTTATTTCCTCAAATACACAGCTCTCAGGCAGATACAACCAAAGTAATAATTAATACTGAGATGCAGGGTTTAGAGGATGTAGTGACAAGTGCCTTCATAGAAGTGACAGAGACTGTTGGAAGCACCGTTCCAAAACTGTGATGGACTGACATAAAAGCCTAGGAAAGGAAGCTTCAAGGGGTTCCATATATAAGCACTCAATTAATATTTTTTCTTAGTTGTACAAATGAGCAATGACTCAGGAAATTAGTGGGAGGGCAAGGAAGTGTAAAAATACACTTGAGACTCACAATGATATAGTTGCAAACCTCTCATCACAACAACTTCAGCTGGAGCAAACATCTTTCTCCTTTCTTCTACTCTTTGCATGGAAGTTGCTTTATTTTTCCTTTTTTGAATAAAAATTTTGATTGGATTTCACCACGTTAAACTTTTCATTATTGACAGAGGAACGTCAGAAGGACTAGGGATATAGTAGTCCTAGATCCTCTCAAAAGTAGCCCAGAATGTGGGTCTTTGCACATCTGCATCCTCTATGTTTTACTTTCAGGTATAGGGATACTTCCTTAGACAATCAGGGTACCGATTAGTGCATTGCTTCTGCACTTGTATGGGGAAATCCAGTTGAGCAGCAATATTTCAGAATGCAGCATTTACGTGTAGCCGACATAGATGCCCTAAGTCTTGACCCTAAAGCTTCTGGACTTTATAGATTAGAACACTCCTTCAACCCTGTATTTCACTCAGTTCTCCTTGTTGTTATAACCTATTCCTTCCACATGTGCACATTACAATAGGAAATTTATAAAGCCAGCATCAGAAATTCAATAACCAAGTATAGTGATTGTAACCCATAAAAATGGAGGAGACAAAGAAATTTCAAAAGGCACAATTTATAAAATGTGGAAGTAAGTCTTTCATTACACACTCATTCATGCACTCAATGAGTATGAAATTACTGCCTATTTTATTAAAAAAATACTAAAGTAAGAGGTCCCATGCAAGTTGGAGAATGCACACATCTTTTTCTTCTATCTGTTTCACAGTATTCCTGAGTACTAGGCCTATGTGATATTTCCTATATTCTTCCATCTTTCTATTTCCTGCTCCTACCCCAATTCCAACAATTTGGTTCCATGGATATTGTTAAGTTCTTGCCTGAATTGATTGATCTACAGGTAGATCAGACCTTTCCCAGTATTCTTGCTGGTAGTGAGGAAATCAATCAGACTTTGAAGGTGGGAGGCACCATATGACAGTACTTGGTGCAGTTGTCGGCCATGGGGAAGAACTATTGATTAGGGAAATGAATAGTGGCACCAGGCTCTCTAGGGCCATGCTAACATAATGAAGAAAGTCCTACTTGCTTTCAGGCTTCTGATCCTTGATGATCTTATATTAAACATACATTATTTTGCCCAACTTTTCCTTAAATTACAGGAAATTACCCAGCTTCCTTGATATATTCTGTTTCTTAAGTTAGTTTGAATTGTGCTTGTGTCAACTGTAGCCTGAAGATATTTGAATCACATGGGCTGAAAGTAATCATTTATTTACATAATTTGGGTAATATGATGTTACTTTACCAATAGTGATGATTGGGTCCCAAGATGCCTCCTGTTTTGGGTGTGTTATTGTTCTCTTGGCAATTATGTATGGTTGACAACAGCTTTTCCTTGAGCATGAAATAAACATAAGAGCATTTTGACTATTAAATACAAGATCTTCACTGCTACCTAATACAGAGAAAATGTACCAGAAAAAAACTCCAATTTTCTAGATGTTCTCTGTAGTATCATAAATGCAGTGACTACTCAGAGAATCCTTTCTGATTTTAACAAAAGATTTTAACAGCTCATCTACCATCTTTCACCATGAAAAGATTCTTTGCTGGTCATTAAGAGAAATTCTCAGCAGTATGAATTCTGATGCATGCTAGTAGGTGAAAGAAACATGTTCAAGCCAGTTGAGGCAACTCTGAATGAACCACCCAGTATTCCTCTTTACTCATATCCAAACCCACTACACACTGAGGAGTAGAGGAAATCAGAAAGTCACCATCATCAACATTAATAGGTGTTTGGTAATAAATTTCAGAGGTGAATATAAAGCATCAAATATATCTCATAGGGTGACTATAATATTAAATGAATTAATTATTTGCAAAAATGTTTACCACAGTATCTGGACCAGAGTAAGTACTACATCAGTGTTAGATACATAATGCAGTTAAGCGGATTTAGTTATCTGTGTATCTTGATTAGCTAACCCCAAATTCTCTAGAACGAGATGACAAAAAGCACAGTATCTAAAAATACAGAGTTGGGAGCCCAGTCAAACTGACTTTCATTACTTCTGAGGACTTAAGCTTTATTGAGTGCTTTGAAACTTTGAATATTCTAGAAAATGAAGATGATGATTACTACCTCCTAGATAAATGTTGTGAGACTTAGTTATTGGTTGCAGAAAACCCTGCTCAGAATGTAGTAAACAATCACACAATAGCTATAGAGTAACTGGTAACTGTGGAACAATTGTTAGGAATATTAAAAATATCAAAACCTGTGCCAAGAACAGAACTTACATAATTAACAATAAAGTAAACTAACTTTGTGACACCAAAGAAAACTTGGTATCTCTGATAGTGTCAACACTGCCTCCCAGTAACTGCACCAGAACCTGTTGAGTTATAGAATGAATCTCACAGATGTGACAGATCCATGCACACTTGCACATTTAACTCCAGCTGAAACTCAAGGAGGCTGAGTTTTAAAACCATTTTATTTAGTTAGGGTCATATGAAGAGATTAATCATAAGGCCAGAAATCTTCATGACAAAGCTTCAGGGACTGAACAAAATCTAGTGGCAATCATTGAAACTTCGTCTCTAAAAGTAGAAAAGCAAATCCTCCAGATTGTTTAAGAAGCTGTCATATTAACCAAAGTCTAATACTGGATTTAAGAAAATGCTGCCAGGATGAGATCTAGTACCTTGCCACAAAGCGTGTTTCATAATCCCATGATGAGTTGCAGCTGCTTTAAGCTACTCTAAGCCATATCTCTAGGCTTATTTATCTTAATACAACTGTAAGGTCTTTGTGATTATGCAAAAAGTAATAATCAAATTCATTTCTTTGTTTTCTTGGGAAGGGGTTAAACAGACTGGAATAATGCTTCCTAAGCTGAGTTCTAGAACACTTTTCTACTCAGAATGATATCTCTGGCCTCACAGTATGTTCAGACATTAATATGCATAAACTATATAGGGGTTTTTGAAAGAATGCAAATTTTGAGTCCAGAGATTTTGTGTGGAGCCTGAAATCCTCCATTTATAACAAGCTTTCAAACAGTTCCATAAGTCATTCTAGAATGCTGCTAATCAGGGGATGGTCCACCACAGACCTCACCTGGGAGCTCCGAAGTATAGAGCCTGTGTCCCCTCCCCAGACACAATGAATCAGCATCTGCTTTTCAACAAGACCCCTAGCGATTCAAATGCACATGAAAATTTTGAGAAGAGCTACTTTACAATGAATGTGAATAAGTTTTCCCAAGACTTTGATTACATATGCCTATTTGTACCAGGTAGATACTTCCAGTACCCAGAGATTCTGAAATTTTACTACAGCACAATCTTGCTGTAGCAAACTCTCACAATACTCTGCTCTTATCCCTTCTCATCCCTTGCCATTTTTTTAAAGATTTATTTTATTTATGTGTAAGTCAGAGTTAGAGAGGGAAAGACCAAGAAAGAGATCTTTCATCTGCTGGTTTACTCCCAAAATGGCCCCAACAGCTGCACCAGGCCAAAGCCAAGAGCTTCCTCCAGGTCTCCCACGTGGGTGCAGGGGTCCAACCACTTGGGCCATCCTCAGCTGCTTTCCCAGGCCATCGGCAGGGAGCTGGATTGTAAGTGGAGCAGCCGGGACTCACACTGACACCCATATGGGATGTGGATACTGTAGGCGGCGACTTAACCTTCTGTGCCACAACATCAGTCCCATCCCTTTGACATTTGCATGCACAATCCATTCATGGGCCTTCACCCCCAGCAGCCAACATTCATGTCTCTTTGTTGGCTTCTCTTTCTGGATATTGGACCCCATTTTGCTGTCCGCAGGGCAAGCAGGAAGTACCAAGGTAATTCCATACCCTCCAGCAGCCCTTAGCTAAGACAAGTATGTTGGTGATCTCCTTATTCCATTTTCTATATCCTTGGTCCAAAAAACCCAACTTTGAGGCATGGCTACCCAGAAAGGATTAAGTCACAGTTATTATTCATGAAACTGTTCTTGCCATATCCCACTCCTTTTCCTACCCCCTTCTCATCCATGTTCACTACTTTTTAATGTTGTCAGGGAGCATTTTGTAATAAACCAATTCCTCATAAATCCTTCTCTCGGGCTCTACTTCTAGGGAACTCAAAGTAAGACTTATGGTGTTTTAGCTCAATGTGATGTTTGAGGGTACTTTTAAATGTTTGTAGGAAAATTAAAACAGAAGTTTATTTAAGTACAAAATATTTTGAAAGCCATGCATATGAGGTTTCTTCAAAATGTTCATGGCAAAGAATATTCAGAATTTCATAATGTTTTTCCTACCAAAAAATGTTATCTTCTAATTTTATTTTCTCATAGGCTTTTTGAATTGCTCTGGTTTATAACCTGAAATCAGCATGAGTTTGGATTGTTCTAAAATTCCTTTGGTCACTATAACAATCCTTGAATCTGCGAATCAACCTGGATCAGATCTTAGGATCACAGGATCTTAGGATCACAAAAGGCTACAAGTATCCATTGGGGAGTAGAAATTCTATATTTGGGAATTCAAATGCTCACATTCTGAGAATTTGATGAAAATAAATTATGCTTTCCTTTTTTAAATTTAGTTGTTATGTGTTTTAAAGAGAGAGAAACACAGAGCAGAGAGACAGATAGGCTGACAGAGATACTCCATCCACTGGTTCACTCCTAAAATATCTACAATGATGGCTGTGCCAGGCTGAAGCCACGGTCCTGGAACTCAATCCAGGTTTCTCATGTGAGTGGCAGAGACTCAACAATTTGAACCATCACCTGTTGCCTCCTAGGGTGCTCCTAAGCAGGAATCTGGAATCAGAAACAGAGATGGAACTGAATCCAGGCACTCTAATGTCGGATGTGGGATATCTGAAGCAGCAGTCTAACTGCTGTAACACGTGCTCACCCCTATGCTTTCCATTCTGGCTGAACTAACAGTGGCTATGCAGTGAAGGTGGTGGTGATGCTATCCTTTGCTGGTTTTAACAAGGACTCGTGGAAATAGCTAAGTTTCTAGAATACCTGCACTGACTAATGTAGCAGCCACAGCCACATGTGGCAGTTGAGCACTTGTAATGTTGCTAGTGCAAATTGAGGCAGTCTATATAGTCTAAAATCCACACATGATTTCAGAGACTTGGCATGTTAAAAGAATGTGAAATATTTCATAATACCTTTGGATTACATGATTAATATTTTTTGAAATAGGTTAAATAAAATGTTTAAAATTAATTTCATCTATAGCATACCATTTTTAATGTGGCTACTAGAAAATTTAAGTTAGATATGTAACCCATATTATGTTTCTATTAAACTGAATATAATTCAGGCCTTAACTGTCAACCTAAAAGGTTAGACCAAGTTGAATCACCGTAGATTAACATCAAAGAGCTGGTGCTCAGTAAACACACAGACTGCTTGTTGCCTTCAATTATAAATACTTTAACCAGTACACAAAATTGCCATCAACGAGGAAATGCTTTACATTTGACTTTTATATTGTGCCAGAAACATATTTCCAAAACTAGTTTCAGTAGTTATTCATATTTTACTGTTATATAATTTGAGAAAAACTTTTTCAGGCTGTTAAAAAGTGGTCCTAATGCATTTCCGTGTGTACCTCAAGTTTGCTGACCACTAATGTTGCTTCCTTCCTGCTTGCTATGCTGTGCTATATTTTCTGAGTCTTCTGCGAGTAGTCAGTAGAGTTGAACACCTCTGTGTTTCTCACCTGAACTGCTACAGCTTCCTAATTGAATTGGTATTCTCAAGCTCACATTC
Source organism: Oryctolagus cuniculus (assembly GCF_051225735.1). Classification (NCBI taxonomy): domain Eukaryota; kingdom Metazoa; phylum Chordata; class Mammalia; order Lagomorpha; family Leporidae; genus Oryctolagus; species Oryctolagus cuniculus. The sequence continues at coordinate 33,439,221 of NC_142877.1, forward strand.
CTCTTCGATATGGTTGCTAAATAACCTCGCTCTGCCTCCCAGCCCGTTCTCCTCACTTGCCATCCTAAGAAAAGTCCTTCAACATTGTGGGTTTTTTTTTTTGTTTTTTTTTTTGTTTTTTTTTTTGCTAACTTATCTCAGACTTCTGGATAAGCATTAAATGCTCTCTATACCTTGACCACTACCTGTTTTTTGTTGCAACTCTATCCTCTCTATCCTTTTTTTCAGTTCCTATTAGACTATTCCCTGTTCCTTCTAACTCCTGCCCTGTTTACTCACTGTTCATTCTTATCCCAGATCCTTTTATTTTTCTTTTCTGCTTACAAAGCCTTCTTCCAGCCAGCACCGCAGCTCACTAGGTTAATCCTCCGCCTTGCGGCGCCGGCACACTGGGTTCTAGTCCCGGTCGGGGCGCCAGATTCTGTCCCGGTTGCCCCTCTTCAAGGCCAGCTCTCTGCTGTGGCCATGGAGTGCAGTGGAGGATGGCCCAAGTACTTGGGCCCTGCACCTCATGGGAGACCAGGATAAGTACCTGGCTCCTGCCATTGGATCAGCGCGGTGCGCCGGCCGTAGCGGCCATTGGAGGGTGAACCACCGGCAAAAGGAAGACCTTTCTCTCTGTTTCTCTCTCTGTCCACTCTGCCTGTCAAAAACAAAACAAAACAAAACAAAACAAAACAAACAAAAAAAAAAAACAAAGCCTTCTTCCTTTTCTTATCACTCTATGCCTCCTGTGTATTTCATGATGGTTTATGGTCAATGCCTTAATTCCTGGGGGGCTGGGTGGGAGGGGACACAGAAAAGACCAACAAACCAACAGTAGAAATGGCAAAACTAGGTGACAAAGTATATAACTAAAGACATTATTTCATGATGAATCACAAAGAGAGCAAGATTGGAAGAGAGGAACAAAAGAATTAACAAACTGGTCATTAAAAAAGCTAACAAAATGCCAGCAGTAAATCCTTACCTATCAATAATTAGTTTAAATGTAAATGGATTTGATTTTTCTAGTCATTCAAAAGAGTGACTAAAATGGATAAAAAAGAAGGAAAAACAAGATCCAACACTTTAGTCTGAAGGACAGACATAGACTGAGAGTAAAGGGATTAAAAAAAAAGGTATTCTAATCAAATGGAAACCAAAAACAGGAAAAGCTATACTTATGTCATACAAAACAGACTTAATCAGAAACTTTTAAAAGGGACAAGATCACTATATTTACATTTATTCAGGTCCAATTCATTGAGGATATTACAATTTTGCATACATATGTACCCAATATTGGAGAATCCAAATATGTAAAGCAACTATGAATAGATCAGAAAAGTGAGATAACACAATACAATAGTAGGAGACTTTACACATTATTTCATTGAGGAGAGCTTCAAGTCCATTACAACATCAGGTGATTACTTAGTTTCATATCATCTTCTTTTTGGAGAAAGAACAATTGGTTCAGTGTGTTTGTGCATTCAAAAATCATCACCTGGAACAAAAGTCCAACACTTTTTCAATAGACTTGCTCATTTTCATTTTCATGGAAGCCAGGTGAGATCAATGCTGAGTGGTGTGGGGTAGTGATGAAAATCGAGGAGTAGTGAGGGATTGATAGCATTGGGGGAAGAAGGGTATGGTATACTGCATGACGTTGTGACTGCAGCTGATCTAGAGCACTTGTAAAACTATAGCTAACTTTTCAAAATCCCTTGCCTAGTTGCTTTAGCCTGAGTAGGAAAGTAGGAATATTGTATTTGCAGTTTTTGGTTTTTGGGTTTTTTTAAACATTTTACATATTTGAGAGAGAGAGTTACAGATGGAGGGAGAGACAGAAAGGTCTTCTAACCACTGGTTCACTCTCATTACCAAATGGTCTCAATGGCTGGAGCTGAATTAGTCCGAAGCCAGGAGTCAGGAGCTTCTTCCTGGTCTCCCATGCTGGTCCAGGGGCCCAAACACTTGGTCCATCTTCTGCTACTTTCCCAGGCCATAGCAGAGAGCTGGATCAGAAGAGGAGCAGCTGGGACACGCACCAGCACCCATATGGGATATGGATGCTGCAGGAAGAGGCTTAGCCTACTATGCCACAGCACCAACCCCTGTATTTATAGTTCTGTTCAAAATACCTCTGGGGGCCGGTGCTGTGGCATAGTGGGTAAAGCTGCCACCTGCAGTGCCAGCATCCCATATGGGTGCCGGTTCAAATCCCAGCTACTCCACTCCCGATCCAGTTCTCTGCTATGGCCTGGGGAAGCAGAAGAAGATGGCTCAAGTCCTTGGGCCCCTCACCCACATGGGAGACCTGGAAGAAGCTCCTGGCTTTGGATCGGCGCAGCTCCAGCTGTTGCAGCCATCTGGGGAATGGAAGACCTCTCTCTCTCTCTCTCTCTCTCATTCTCTCTGCCTCTCCTCTCTCTGTGTAACTCTGACTTTCAAGTAAATAAATAAATCTTAAAAAAAAAAAAACTGATAACATTTTGAACTTTCTCATTACTCTTTGTTTATAATTCAAGAAAAATGATAAAATGTGCTCAGTTATTGAAAGGCAGTATAACTGTTTTCTATCTGTAGGGATTTTAAAAAGCAGAAAAACTGTGTAGAGAACATTTCCTTAGGAAAAAAGTATTCACTCAGGGATTTAAATTTAATTATGTCATTTTTACTTTAAAAAAAAAAAAAAAAGGCAGGGGGGGTGGGGGAACACTTCAGCATCCAAATGGAACTAATTGGTCTTACTAGAAGCTGGACTAAAAGCATGTGTCTAATGACTATGCAATATTTAAGCTAACACAAGTGTAATTTACATTTTTCAGGAGTGGACAAATGAGGTTTTCAGTTTGGCAACAAACCTGCTGGCCCAGAACATGTCCAGGGACGCATTTCTGGAAAAAGCGTAAGTCACTCTAATTTTATTGCTAAGGGTGTTACTTTGAGTCAGTTTCCTTTCTTTTCGGTTCGTCTTTTGTTTATGCTACACTGGCTTCTCACATTGACAAACATAAATTTCCCTTTGGGATTTGTTAGAGAGCTGATACCTCCACTGTTCAGAGCTGGAAGACATCCAAGAAAGATCATTCTTTCCTCTTCCTGCACATCATATTATGCCTGGGCTGAGCTTGCCTGAATGTCAGTGTTTTTGACACAGAATAAGGAGACACTTCCAAATCCTGGCAGCTGCACCCAGAACTAGAAATTATTAATTTCCGAGCGTCCTCTGCCTCTACACCTGCCTCTGTCCTATCAATTATTAATCTGAGGAAGAGGATGAACAGCATATGTTATTCATTTCTCTAGAGTCATGGACCATTGATAGATACTATAATAACTCCCCTGCCTACTTAAATCAATAGACTAATGTCCTGCCTCCAGCCCTTGTAGACAATCATTGCAAAAATCAGTAGGAAAAGAAGAAACAGAAAGGATGTAGAGGAAAGAGCAAAAGGAAAAGCAGGAAAAGCATAACAATTTAGCAAATCACTCCAGAATTTCAACAGCCTTTCTAAAAATCATTTGACCAAAGAAAATAATGAGTTAGACCAGATCAGCAGCAGGGAAAGCTGGTTATGTTCGTTTTGGAAGCTGTGGCAGTTCAGGCATGTGGGAAACCTTCATCCAAAGCACAAGGAGAAACATTTGGTCTTCATATTTTATTTAATAGTTTCTCTCCTCACTCCTTATGCAAGACATACCCATCATTCTAGATCTCAACCTTCAACCGCATTTCCTTCTCGCTTTTGTTTGAATTCCTTTGACTTTGAGTCAGTAGCTCACAGCTACTTATTTAACTGCTTTTTATCTCCTCTGGTTCACCATGAGAGAAGCCTTCCCGCACGCCTCTACCTCCTCCCTGCTTTCCTTTCTTTCCTTTTTTTTTCTTTTCACTCTCTCTTTGCTCTTATTTCTCTTTAGCAAACATTTCTAGGACTTGTGTCTTTCCAGGCAATATTACTGGAAGAGGACAGATAACTAAGATCTTTACCTAAAACATAGTATGCTATACTTAGTTGACCAATTTTTAATCTGTTAACAAATATCTATTCCATATTGGTGCCTCCCTGAGAATAGCTTCTACATATATACTAGGACTTTTTTGGGGGGTAACACATATTGTAAACATTTTTATTGCATACATACCTATGTATGGGATTGCTGGGTCATGGTGTGTACAGTTCCCTAAAGTAGTATGAGGATACTTTAAAAAGTTCACCAAAAAAGTAGAATTAAAAGATAACCTTATTTTGGTACAAAAATTTTGAATCGCATACCGATTTTTCTTATAATATTTAATTTCCAAGAAATCTCTGAAGACTTTTTTATTCCCAGTACAAACTCCCATCAGGAGTGTTTGAGAATTCTATTGCTTGATTTTTCTCCCTGTGTGTCCATCAACAGTTGAAGAGCTAGTAGTAGAGTTTCTATATTCATAATGGAATAACATACAATAATGAGAGTAAACAATGTGTAGCGATAAATAAAATAGATGGATCTCAAAAACATAATATTGAAAGAATCAGACACAAAAATCACATTTCATTTATACCAGTGCAAAAATGGGCAAAAATAGCCTATGTTTAAATTCAAGTTGGCAGTTCTCTGTGTGGGATAGATCCTGGAAGGGGATATGAGAGGGGCTCTGGGATATGACTAAAGTGACAATATTCTGTTTCTCTTTCCGAGTGCTGATTCTGAACACTCAAGCAGTTTGTGAAAATGCAACAAACTGCAAATAGACCCAAACCCTTTTCTATGTATTTCACTTGTGAATAAAAATTCTTAAAATAAATTCAATCCCTATTGTTCTGCTTCTCCAACAGCTATACTAAACTGAAGCTGCAAGTCACTCCAGAAGGGCGTATACCTCTTAAAAAGTAAGCTTTGTGAACATTTCCCATTATTAATTTTCTTTTTCTCAAAGAGTTGAATCCGTGCCATAGCTCTGTTTTGTTTCTCCAGTGGCCTAAGTGGGAGCATGGAAATGTGTTGTGACTGTGTCCTTCCTCGGTGCACGTCTCCCATCAGCACAGCTGGTTTCCTCATACACATTCCCCAGGGCATCATTTTCAAGAAATACCGAAGCAGTAAGGGGGTGGAGGGAGTGGAGGGAACCTTGTGGCTGAACCCAGAAAACAATCTGAGGTTCAGATCTACTCTAGCGTAAATCAGTTGCCTTTGGTGCTTCTTTCCACCAAGATTGTCACAGTGTTAAGAATCTGCACATTCAGATGCCAGCAGGAGACATGCAGGGAGCTTCAATAACAGAGCAAGTCAGGAATAGGAAGAAAAAGTCAGCAGGGAAACTTGACCAAAGGAGACAGCAGCAACTCACCTTTGTGATTGGTGAGCTCCAGAAACTAGATTTTCTAATGTTTCAATAGAACCTAAATCCAAATTCATGTATTAAATAGTCTAGTACTTAAGTTCTGTTTTTTGAAATAAGTGGCCAAAGAAAGTACACTCCTAGACCACATTCAACCAAATGTCTTTGACTTATGAACTACCTGTGAACTTTGGTTAATAAAGCAGTTGAATTATTAATAATGCAACGCACATCTTTAGAGCAATGGGTAGCAACAAATTGGCAGATTTAGTGATGGCTAGCACAGGTTGTTCAATGCAGTACTTTTAATTGGTTTTTCATCAAAATATTTTGGTTTTCTCTTAGACACTACAATTTAAAAACCAAACGTATAGATTTTTCAGAACCCAATATAGACGCTTGGAGAAATGTTTAAATAGTAATAATAAATAATAATAATAAATGGATTTGATTCATTAGAAAACGTTGAGTTGGTATCATCTGGTAAGTGTTGTGATCCATATGCATTTAAGCATCCCTCAATTGCTATATTTTCATCTTTGCAGCATTTATCGCTTGTTTTCAGCAGACCGAAAGCGAGTTGAAACTGCTTTGGAGGCTTGTAGTCTTCCATCTTCAAGGGTGAGCATGTTGCCTTACAATAATAGCACAGTAAAATAGCCTTTACTAATTCACACTAAGTATAGAGTGCCGCACGGTTACCTAAGCATCGTCACCTAAACCCGTAACTTCATTGTTAGCATTTGTAATGTCTGAGAGTATTGCTGTTCTTTTCTTTCACTCCCATACCCTCAATGTTTCTGTCTAGAATGACACATTTGCAGATTAAAAACCAGTCATCTAGTCAGGCAATATAAAAAAGTAGCCAAGAAAAATCAAGAAGATAATTTGAAATGTGGACTCAAACCTATCTCTAATAATAAATCCTTTTTGAAGTCTCTTGAGGTGTTAGCTAATGATAGCATGAAGTTATCATGTTTAAATATATATATTAAATATTTCATCTCATGCTATAAATTTCTAGTTTTACAGTTTGTGAATTGCATAGAAATTAGTATGATAATATTTATAAATGATTACAGTATATTTGCATACTCTACAGGACTGTGCTCAAAAGGTTTTCACTGAGAGGGGTATAGTGTTAAAAAAGTTTGGAGACCATCTGCTTTGCTCATATGGTGATAAAGAGGAACAGAACAGGCTTTTGTAACGTGCCTGACCTAGAATAAAGTAATTTACATTCATTTCAATTCATTTCTACATAACTGGCTCTAAAATGATTTGTTCCTATTGTTTGTGAGAGAACAGTCTACTGCAGGAAACCTTTTCTGAAGCTATATGTAGAACTCTCCTTTCTATTACAAATCATTTTGTCCTAGTATCCAAGCAACAAGTAAGCACTTACCTACAGAAATCACTGACTTGATAAAAAGAATCTTTAGCTCTTTAAACATGCTAACAATCTTCAAATTACACTGAAAAAAGTTGTAAAGTCACTCATGAACTTACAACTTGAATTATGGAAAAGTGTATGTGTGATTAAATTCATCAGTCAATTCTTGTTGTGACTACTTTTCAGAAAACTGAAGTTTGTTGACAACTTTGGAAAGTCACAAGAAAAAAAGCATGTCTTCCCACTACCACTTTCTCCTTAGGGAAAGTAGGCAAGTGATGCTGCAAAAGCTATGCAGAGCTATGGAATGGCCCCCTGAAACAATTTACCTTCACTTTATCAGCAAAATAAAATTCTTGAACTTGCTCACTGTTAATCTTTTCTTAATCCTTTGGCGTACAAAGGATAGAATAATTAAGATCATGCTATGGACTCAACAAATATTTCTTGATCTCTTACCATGTATCTATAGGCATTCAGAATATGGTGGTGAACAAATTGAAGTCCAAGTTTCAAGAACCATAGGTTCTCCTTCTAGGAGAACAAGTCTATAAATAATCAACAAATGCATTTCTAAATTGGAGGGGAATGGTATATTTATTTTAAAAATAAGGATGGGATACTGCCATAGAGAATTAGGGAAGTTTTTCCTAGAAAAAGAAAGCTGTGTGTGTGCGTGTGTGTGTGTGTGTAGCCCTGAGGCTGGGAAGAAATAACTGCTTAAAAATAAATGAGAAAGGACCCCTGCATTCAAGTATGAAGAGCAAGCATGAGAAATGGGTTTGCAAAGACATGCAGAGAATTCTATTCCTTTGCAATCACTTCTGATTTTAACTTTTCTGGGTAACATGTTAAGGAATATAAAGACTAAAAAATTTAACTTAGTATTATAGATTTAGCTAAGCAGAAAAAAATAGAAAATTAAGCTAAATAGAAAAACAAATTCATCAACCAATTCTCTGTAAATTGCAATTTTCTGAACAATTGAATCCTGAAAATTCAGTCAATAAACATAAATTGAGTCTTAAAAATCCACTATGCATATTATAGGTTCAAACTTTCAAAACAATGTCAACTGTAGACATTTTAGACATTTTGAAAGTAAAATGAGATTCAAATAGCATGACTTATGTTTAAATTGGGAAAAATGTATTTATCCTTAGCAAATTGAATGTAATGACAGTTTTCTGGAAACAAACAAGATATTTTAAAAATATAGTCAACCACGATCAGAGTTTTGAAAGATCATTATTCACAGTAAAGTGTAATTTACTCTGAGGTCTTGTAGAATTATAATGCTTTTAAAAAAATCTAAAAACCAAAGACAGTTTCAGAGGCAGGAAATAAATGTTTCTGTGAACTGACTATGGTACATCAAAAATATATTTTAAATCTTTTAGGTAATTTTAAATCTCTAGAACAGTAATTCTAGAAAATGTGTACTAATTAGTAAAAAGATTTCGGATGCATTAACGAGGTACATTAAACATTTCACAGAAGAGTTACATAAATGGTAGGTTTTTCTGCATAACTCAGAGCCGACTTCATAGCCAACAGTCATTCAAACCAGATTTAATTGTGTTCTGTAAATAGATATGTTACCAGAAACACTGGATATCCTGTTGAGATTTTTTTAAAACATTATCTATGTGCACATTGTTAGGGATAATTAATGCATTTGAACTTGTATCCTGGCTGACATGATCCATTGCAATAACAAATTCCTTTAGAGGGTACTCCTTTAGAGATTACAGTTAGCCTAAAAGTTACCTTAATTGTTAAAAAACAGTGCTGTATCTGAAAAGAGAGACAAAGCATCTATTAATAATCCAAACGTATTTTCCTGTGAGAACTCTGAAAACTTTTGCATATTCAGAAAATTATCACTTTACCCACAAACTTTCTGAGAATTGTGAATAGTTTATTTGTATCAAATCCCCTTGATTAACTTGAACACAGTTCAGAGACATCTGGAATGTACTGTAGTCTTGCTATAGCTTTGTCATATGGAGTTACATTTTAATGTAGAGAATAAACCCATGTGTTTGCTTGGAATAACTACTGTAAGTGATGGGCATTTGTATAATACAAAGACGAACTAATTATTTTAGATTGAAAAAAGATATAAATTTAACTACAGAGTAATACGAATAAAATTTATAAATCTATGTGTAACTTGTGTAACTGTGGTGTGTTGCCTTTCTTCTATGCCTTATATTCCAAATATAAACAAGAACCATAGTTAAGTTTAAAATTATGATTTTTAAAAATCACTTTTATCAACTTTCTGTGTCAAAACCATATTAAGTATTCAGTTTATTATGAGTGATGTAGTCTGGCTGATTCAACTCTTTAGTTATAGTTTTAATAAAGGTTGAATTTCTGAATTTACTGGAAATAGTTCATTAACTTGTCAAGAAAAATATCTGTATGTCAACTCTGTTCCTTAGAGTCTGCTTCAGTAAACTAATATATTTTAAATTATATTTTCCTGGATATTAAACTAACCATCATAGAATTAGTTTTTAATTCTGGAAATATATAAAGAAAATACAAACCACCATTCCAAAGCTAATATGAACAATCAGTTCACTGCTTCACAGTGTGAACTAATCAAGTCCTTCAGATCCAAAATGTAACCCTCTACTGTCATGAACTTGCTTGCCAAGATTTAAGAAACCTGTATAATCTCCTGGTGTTTCTGTAGAAGTGGGACCCTAAAGGTGCTGACTTGATAGAGCTGACGTGAGGATTAAATAAAAACATTCCAGTAAGGCTAATAGAACTATATGCTGGGCATACAATAAGTGCTCAATAAATACTTCTTATTATCCTGAGTATTTTTCATGTGTTGGTGTCTGGCGGCGGCACACCGGGTTCTAGTCCCAGTCGGGGCACCGGAATCTGTCCCGGTTGCCCCTCTTCCAGGCCAGCTCTCTGCTGTGGCCCAGGAGTGCAGTGGAGGATGGCCCAAGTGCTTGGGCCCTGCACCCCATGGGAGACCAGGAGGAAGCACCTGGCTCCTGCCTTTGGATAGGTGCGCTGCACCGGCCACAGCGTGCCGGCCGCGGTGGCCATTAGAGGGTGAACCAACGGCAAAAGGAAGACCTTTCTCTCTGTCTCTGTCTCTCTCTCTCTCTCACTGTCCATTCTGCCTGTCCAAAAAAAAAAAATAAATAAAATGACTTTGTTCCTCTTGTATGGGGACTCCTTCTTATCTACCAAGTGGTGAGCTAAATTATCTTATCTGTTAGTAAGCTGTGTACAATTTCAGACAATAATTCAAACAACTTTTAGAAATTTCTACAAAAACACATTTTACAATAGGAATATGGTAAAAGAAGTGTATCTTTTGTTTAAGGGTGTGAAAATTAAAATAATCACATAAATATGTATCCACATCCATAAGAAAACTGCAGCAATGTTCTTCCTGTAACCAAGGTTTGAATACATGCTTCTGGTTTCCATGGCAGCCCAGCCAAACAGAAAAATAAGCTATAGAAGTAGATTTTATATCAATGACTTGCTTCCTAAACAATAGAACCAGGAAAAAAAGCAGTGAAAAATAGTGACTGTTGCCGTCCTACTGATGAAAACTATTACAACTTACCAGTTCATTTAAACTGGAAGAAACATAATTTGAAAAAATATGACACAAAATTGGGATTTATGTTTTCATTATTATCTCTAGAGTCATTGCTTTCTTTAAAAATATTTATTCAAAACCTGATGAACATCAAGTGCATATACCTCAAACTACTGATCTGTGCACTTAAAAAATGGTTAAAATGCTACATTTCAAGTATATTCTACCACAATAAACTCAAGATTCAAGCCAGAAAAAAAAATCTGCTAAAAAGATCCTATGTTTCCTAAGTCTATTTTACATTGGTAAATACACTTAGGAAATTGTCTTAACATTTCTTCAGAAGGAAAAAAATTCTTAAATTTAAATTAAAAAGCGGCCGGCATCGCGGCTCAATAGGCTAATCCTCCGCCCTGCGGCGCCAGCACACCGGGTTCTAGTCCAGGTCATGGTGCCGGATTCTGTCCCAGTTGCCCCTCTTCCAGGCCAGCTCTCTGCTGTGGCCCGGGAGTGCCTTGGGCCCTGCACCCGCATGGGAGACCAGGAGAAGCACCTGGCTTCTGGCTTCGGATCAGTGGCGGCCATTGGAGGGTGAACCAACGGCAAAGGAAGACCTTTCTCTCTCTCTCTCTCTCTCACTGTCCACTCTGCCTGTCAAAAAAATATTTAAATTAAAAAGCAAGAGAAAATAAGGGTTTGACAACCCAAAACCAGTATCCAAATGACCTGGCCTCACAGATGTATTTTGAATGGTTACTTTGACCTCCTAGAAGGGGGGAAAGCGATGAAAGAAAACTGGGAGGGAGGGAGCTTGAGATAGAGAATAGCCATTTGCTGACTTTGTTGTTTTATTTTCTAGAATGATTCAATACCTCAAGAGGATTTCACTCCAGAAGTGTACAGAGTTTTCCTGAACAACCTTTGCCCTCGACCCGAAATCGATAACATCTTTTCTGAATTGTAAGAGAACACATTTTAACCCTCTTTCTTAAAATATGCATATATTTGATATATGTGTGTATATATATTATATAATATATAATTGAAAAGCAAAAGCAAAAAGAATCAGACATAGAGAGCCGTCTCCCATGCACTGGTTTATTCCCCAAATGCCCACAACAGTCATGGCCAGGTCAGGGCAAAGATGGGAGCCAGGAACTTAGTTCAGATCTCCCATATGGGGGATAGTATTCCAAGTATTTGAGCCATCACTTACTGCTTCCCAAGGTCTCCATTAGCTGAAAGCCATATTGGAAGCAGAGGCAGGAACCAAATCCAGGTACTGCACCAGGGTATGCAGGCATCCAAAGCAACATATTGATTGCTACACCAAATGCCCACACTCTTGATGCACTGTTTCTCAGCTTGCACTGTTGCTCAAGGTGGCTGGGAGAGGCTTTTGAGCTGTAATAGAGATAAAGAATGTTGTTCACCAAAGCTGCTCTCCTGTGTGATCTGATGAACAGAGTCACCCATGCTGGCCCTTGGGGTGAAACCACTGCTTGCTTTTAATGAGCAAAAGCTTTCTGGGATTTACTTACTGGTGTAATTGTTTCAGTGTGCTCAGGTGACTGACTGACTCTATGTAGTTGGAAGGTTACAGAGAGAACAAGAGAGCATCTTGGCTTAGTGGAGATATTTACATAGCACAAAGAACTCCAGACTGGGAACTTACCATTTCATCTCTACTTCATGAGCTGAAACTAATTGCTTTAATGTTAGACATTATAAACTTATATAGGCATTACTTTTTTAAAGCTGGAAAAAAATGAAAACAAACAAAGAAGCAAACCAAAACAACAAGATAAATCTGGAGAAAGAGCAATTTAATTGGAAGGGATGATTAAATTTGGATTTAACTGTGAAAGAAAGGGGGAAAAAAGCAATTTGCCTTTCTTTATGTACTGAACCTACTTAAGGACAGAAAATCAGCCCAAAAATAGTGTGCAAGATACGAGTTGGCCGGCGCTGCGGCTCAATTGGCTAATCCTCCACCAGTGGCGCTGGCATCCCGGGTTCTAGTCCCGGTTGGGGTGCCGGATTCTGTCCCGGTTGCCCCTCTTCCAGTCCAGCTCTCTGCTGTGGCCCAGGAAGGCAGTTGAGGATGGCCCAAGAGATTGGGCACTGCATCTACATGGGAGACCAGGAGGAAGCACCTGGCTTCTGGCTTTGGATCGGCGCAGCGCACTGGCCATAACAGCCATTTGGGGGGTGAACCAACAGAAGGAAGACCTTTCTCTGTCTCTGTCTCTCTCACTGTCTAACTCTGCCTGTCCAAAAAAAAAAAAAAGATACAAGTAGACATAGACTAACAATGCTTTGAAGAATGGCATTGTGCACTTTATATTCCTGCTTTGTTCTGCTAATTGAAATGATTATCAAACAAATGAGCAGTTTGGATCATACTATGTTGAAGAGAGAGATACTTATTAAACTTCAAGGAAATTAAAAATATGCTCAAGTAGATATTTTTTAAGTAATGAATAATATGCATTCAAAATGATTAAATGGAATAAGTAAGGGAGTTTGATGACTAAATCATAAATTTAGTTTCATAATCTAAAAACAAACTAGAATTCTGTGTTCAATTAAGAGCACTTCCATCCACTCATAAGGCAGTGTTTCCCTAGTGTGAATTTTCTTTTACATTTGGTATTTTTCAGGAGCATTGAGATTTTGTGGTGGCAACTGCAAAATATATTTTGTAGTTCATAGAGATATAGAAATTTTGCAGAGCAGCACAGTGTTTTTAGAACAAGTTCAGAATTTGCTTATAGTATACTTTTATCAGAAATGGCACAGTTTTGTTATCTAGTAGTTCAAAAATGTATGAATGAGTCTTAATGGGAAAAATTCTAATTTTCTGATTTTAAATTATTTTTAGTGGTGCCAAAAGCAAACCATACCTTACTGTTGATCAGATGATGGATTTTATCAACCTCAAGCAAAGAGATCCCCGGTTAAATGAGATACTTTACCCACCTCTAAAACAAGAACAAGTCCAAGTGTTGATTGAGAAGTATGAACCCAACAATAGCCTCGCCAAAAAAGGTAAGTCAACTCTGTTCCACACCATTGGGTACCTCTTGTTTCCACTGGATAATGGATCACCCCTTGGTCCTGAGAGACATCTAGGACTGTTTAGGACAGTTTCCCCAATTTGTATACTTGTTTTCTTTTATGTATAAAATCACTGGTGGATCAGCTGGAAGTAGATTTTTTTTAAACTTGGATGTGTGATTTATTTTTAGTGCCATATCTATGTCTGCATATAACATATTTTCAAATATCGAAACATTTGTTTTCTTCAAATTTTCCCTGAAATTGAATGCATCTTTCTCCTATAAGAAATCCATTGCCTTAAAGATCACCCACTAGGATGTCTTTCTAGAAAGTTCTGTGAAGTAGTTCTCAAATTTTTATAAATCTCTAAAACGGATGATAATATTCAGTCTGTTCAGTAAGACCCTTGTCTCATTCTGGTTTATACTCTCTGAAGAATGTCTCCAGTTGGGGAAATATTCAGAAATTTGCCTTCCCATGTTAGAAAAAAAAAGTGTGGTAGAAAAAAAATTGATAGCAGAAAGGCAGTTCTAAGTGTCTTGGAACTTATGAAGAAATTTATATTTTCAATTTTGAAGAAATGAATTGCCATAAGAGCATAAATATTTTTTAATTTTATTTAAGTTATACAAGCTTCATGTATTTCATATATACAGATATAGGAACATAGTGCCATTTCTACCTCCCACCTTGTACCCTACCTCCCACCCATGCTAGAACCCTTCCCCCTCCTCCCGCTCACATTCCCATTCTTAATTTTTGCAAAGATCTATTTTAAGTTTACTTAATGATCATATAGTTAACCCCACACTAAGTAAAAGATTTCAACAAATAGTATGAAGAAAAAAAGAAAAAAGAAAAACACCATTCCTCAATGGAAGAGACAAGTGCGTAAGCAATTATCCCAAATGTATATTTTACTTCAATATATTATTTAAGGGACTCTATTAATTTCCTTGGATCAGGGAAAACATACATCTGTCTTTTTGGGACTGGCTTATTTTACTAAGTATAATGGTTTCTTGATGCATCCATTTTGTTACAGAAGAAGTGATTTCATTTTTTTTTTTACAGCTGAGTAATACTCCATAGTGTATATATACCATAATTTCTTTATCCAGTCAATAGCTGATGGACATCTGGGTTGATTGCATATTTTTTGCTATGGTGAATTGTGTTGTAATGAACATGGGTGATACAGATAACTCTTTCATATGGTGATTTATTTTAGCTTGGAAAAATTCCCAGAAGTGGGATGGCTAGATCATATAGCAGGACTATATTCAGATTTTTTAGGTATCTCCATACTGTCTTCCACATTGGCTGGACCAGTTTACATTCCCACCAACAGTGGAACGGGATCCTCTTTTCCCCACATGCTTGCCAGCATCTGTCATTCATTGATTTCTGTATGAGAGCTATTCTAACTGCAATGAGATGAAACCTCATTTGTGGTTTTGATTTGCATTTCCCTGCTAGCTAGTGATTCTGAGCATTTTTTTCCATGTTTCTTTTGGCCATTTGAATTTCTTCTTTTAAAAATGCCTGTTCAAGTCCTTTGCCCATTTCTTAACTGGATTGTTTAGTTGCTGTTGAATTTCTTGAACTCTTTATAAATTCTGAATGTTAGCCCTTTATCAGTTGTGTAGTTTGCAAAAATTTTCTCCCATTCTGACAGTTGTCTCTTCATTTTTCTGAGTGTTTCTTTTGCAGTGCAAAAGCTTCTCAGATTGATGTAATCCCATTTGTCAATTTTGGCTTTGATTGCCTATGTTTCTGGGGTCTTTTCCAAGAAGTCTTTGCCCATGCCAATGTCTTATGTAGATTTAGGTCTTGGATCCATTTTGAGTGGATTTTTGTGTAAGGTGTTGGGTATGAGTCTAGTTTCAAACTTTTGCACGTGGAGATCCAGTTTCCCTAGCACCATTTGTTAAAGGAACTGTCCTTGTTCCAGGAATTGATTTTTAGCTCTTTTGTCAAAGATAAGTTGGTTGTAGATGCATGGATTGATTTCTGGAGTTTCTTTTCTGTTCCATTGGTCTACAAGTCTGGACTTGTGCCACTACCAGGCTTGTTTGATAATAACTTCCCTGTAGTATGTCTTGAAATCAGTTTTGTGAGGCCCTCAGCTTTGTTTTTGTGGTATAAGATTGCTTTAACTATTCAAGGTCTCCTGTGTTTCCATATGAATTTTAGCATCATTTTTTCCTAGATCTACAAAGAATGTCATTGGTATGTTGATTGGGATAGCATTGAATCTGTAACTAGTTTTGGTAGCATGGACATTTTGATGATATTGACTCTTCCAATCCATGAACATTGAAAATTTTTCTATTTTTTAATGCTGCTTCTATTCCATTTGGTAATTTTCACTGTAGAGATCTTTGACCTTGGTTAAATTTATTCCAAGGTACTTAATTCCTTTTGGAGATATTGTAAATAAGACTGATCTTAAAAGTTCTTTATCAGCCATGATATTGTGTTTAAAAAGGCTATTGATTTTTCTGTGTTGATTTTATATCTTACCACTTTACCATACTCTTCTATTAAGTCCAGTCATCTCTCAGTGGAGTCTTTTGGATTTTATATATATATATATATATATATATATATATATATATATATATATGATAATTTCATCTGAAAATAGGAATAGTTTGATTTCTTCCATTCCAATCTGTATCCCTTTGATTTCTTTTTCTTGCCTAATGACTCTGGCTAAAACTTCAAGGACTATATTAAATAGCAATTTTGAGAGTGGGCATCCCTGTCTGGTTGCATATCTCGGGGGAATGCTTCTAGCTTTTCCTCATTCAGTAGTATGCTGGCCATGGATTTGTCATAAATTGCCTTGATTGTTTTGTGAATTGTTCCTTCTATATGCAGTTTGCTTAAGGTTCTCATTATGAAACGATGTTGTATTTTATCAGAGGTTTCCTTGGCATCTATTGAGATAACCATGTGGTTTTTGTTCTTCAATTTGTTAATGTGATTTGTCACATTGATTGATTTGCAAATATTGAACCAGCCCTGCATACCATGAATAAATAAATCCCACTTGTTCCAGGTGGATGATCTTTCTGATGTATTGAGGATTTTTACATCTATGTTCATCAGGGGTATTGGTCTATAGTTCTCTTTCTCTGTTGTATCTTTCTTTATGGCTTAGGGATTAAGGTGATGCAGGCTTCACATAAGGAGTTTGAGAGGATTACCTCCCTTTCAATAGTTTTGGATAGCTTGAGAAGAATTAGAATTAGAATTAGAATTAGTTCTTCTTTAAATATCTAGTAGAATTCATCATTGAAGCTGTCCAGCCCTAGGCTTTTCTTTTTTGGGAGGGTCTTTATTACTGATTCAATTTCCATCTTGGTTACTGGTCTCTTTAGGTTTTCTTGTCTTCATGACTCTATTTTGGTAGATTTTATACATCTTAGACTCTTATCATTTCTCCTAGGTTTTCCAATTTGTTGGCATACATCTCTTTGTTGTATTTCCTGATGATTCTTTTTAATATTTGTGATATCTGCTGTTACATTTCCTTTTCCATCCCTGATTTTATTTATTTGGGTCTCTTCTCCCTCCCCCATCTCTCTCTCTCTTTTGGTTAGTTGCACCAATGGTGTATCAGTTTTTTTTATTTTTTTTTTTTCAAAAAACTAACTCTACATTTGTACTGTGTATTTTTTTTCAACTTTATGTCTTCTCTAATTTTAATTATTTCTTTCCTCCTACTAATTTAGGTTTGGTTTTCTGTTGTTTTTCTAGGTCATTGAGATGCATTGGTAGGTCATTTATATGGTACCTTTACAATTTCTTTATGTAAGCATCATAAACTTATAAACATAAGCATGCTATAAACTTCAGATACATTGACGTTTCTTTTGCTATGAACTTCCCTCTTAGCACTGCTTTTGCTGTATCCCATCTTTATTTGTTTCAAGAAATTTTTCAATTTATCTTTTTTATTTTTTCCATGCCCAACTGTTTATTCAGGACCATGTTTTTCAGTCTCCATGTATTTTCATATGATCTAGAGATTTTTGAGTTGTTGATTTCCAGCTGTATTCCATTGTTGTCAGAGAAAATGCATGGTATGATTTTGATTTTTCAGAATTTGCTAAGACTTGCTTATGGCCTAGCATATGGTCTATCCTAGAGGAAGTTCCATGCACTGATGAGAAAATGTGTATTCTGCAACTATGGAATGAAACGTTCTGTAGATATCAGTTAGGTACATTTGGTCCATAATATCAATTAGCTCTGTTGTTTCTTTGTTGATTTTCTGTCTAATTGATCTATCCATTGACGAAAGTGGGTGTTGAAGTCCCCCATTCCTATTGTATTGAAGTCTATGTCTCCCTTTAGATACATTAACATTTCTTTTAAATAGCCAGGTGCCCTATTACTGGGTGTGTATACATTTATAATAGTCACATCTTCCTGTTGAATTGATCCCTTAATCATGACATAGTGCCCTTCTTCATCTCTTTTAACAGTTTTTATGTTAAAGACTATTTTGTCTAATATTAGGTTGGCTACAGCTGCCTTTTTTTTTTTTTTTTTTTTTGCTTTCCATTAGCCTGGAATATCTTTTTCCATCATTTCACTTTCATTCTGTATGTATCTTTGTTGGTGAAGTGTGTTTCTTATAGGCAGCAAATATATAAGTCTTGTTTTTTAATTTGTTCAGCCCATCTGTATTTTTTAACTGAAGAGTTGAGACCATTTACATTCAAGGTGATTATTGATAAGTAACAACTTGACCCTGCTATTTTTCCAAAAATATTCCTAGTGTTTACTTTGGATTTCTTTTGTACTTTTACTTTGGGATTTTCTGCCTTCTCATTCTTTCATAATGTTGGCTATCTTTCTATGTTTCTGTGTGTAGCACATCTTTAAGCATCCTTTGTAAGGCTAGATGAGTGGTGACAAATTCTTTCAATTCCTGTTTGCTATAGAAGGTCTTTATTTCACCTTCATTCATAAAAATGAGAGCTTTTCAGGGTACAGTACTCTAGATTGACAGTTTTCTTCTCTTAAGACTTGGAACATCTTGCCATTTTCTCCTAGCCTATAGGGTTTTTTATGAGAAGTCAGCTGTGAGTCTATTTGAAAGTAATGTGACATTTTCTTATGCATATTTCAGAGTCTTTTCCATATGTTTTACTGTGGAAAATTTGAGTACAATGTGCCATGGTGAAGGTTTTTTCTGGTCATGTCTGTTAGGAGTTCTATGTGCTTCCTCTAATTGGACGTCCCTTTCTTTCTACACAATGGGGAGGTTTCTGTATTTATTTCTCCAAATAGACCTTCTAGTCCATTTTGTCTTTTTACACCTTCAGGAACTCTGAAGACCCATATGTTGGGTTGTCTGATAGTATACCATTACCATATATCTCCAACACTGTTTTTAAAATTTCTATTTTCTTCTTCTGTGCATTTTTGTTGTTGTTGTTGTTGTTTGGTTTGTTTGGCTGTATAATTTCAAAAGATTTGCTTCTAGTTTGTGTATTCTTTCTTCCACCTCATCAAGTCTGCTGTTAAGGCTTTCTACCACATATTTTTGTCTATTGAATTCTTCATTTCTATTATTTCATTTTGATTTCTCTTTAAAATCTCAGTTTCTTGGGAAAAAATTTTCATTCATATCATGTATGGTTTTCTTCAGTTCATTTGCTTCTGGTCATTTGTTTTTAGGCATTTGTAGGATTGATTTTTGTTTTTTGTTTTTTTTTTTTCCTCTATTGGGTTTTTTCTTTGAGCTATACCTCTGTGGGTATGTCTGCACTTTCAGTGAAGATCTATAGTGTTTGGTGGGTGTGGCCAGTGAGCTCTGGTCAGTGCTCCAGGGTAGGGCAAGTATCCAGAGTGACACCCAAGTTGGGTATGGTAGATCTCAATGCCTGGGTGTTATCCCCCAGTGTATTCCATGCCACCAAATGAATCACACAAATGATCTGCACAGTCCTCACTATGAGCACAGTGGGCATGTGGAGCTGCTCCCAGTGATTGCCCAGAGACCCAGCAAATCCCTGCACCTTCTCATGTAACCACTGAGTCCCCCACAGTCTCAACCCACAAGACTCCCACAGTTGCTGGGTTCAGAGATTTTTGTTTGCCTTGCCAGCCTGCCCAGTCCACAGAGAGGCAGATGTTCCTTGAGACAGCTCTGCCTAAGCTTTCTGACCCTGGGAGGCTGTGAGCACCTCACCATTTACATAATTGTCCACCTATCAGCTAGGCTTGAAGTCAGTGGGGACTGCAGATTTTTCCTTCCGCTAGAATTACCAGATCACACGGGTATACAAGAGCCACTGGCCGAATGTTGCTCCACCACTGCCACCAGTACTGCTGTGAAGGTGGCATCCTGTCTCAGCCAGTTGCTGTGCAAACGCATGAAGGCTTGTGCAGCTGCAGCCCAGACCCAAAATGGCACCCACCGTTTCTCAGCTGGAAAGCAGGTTCTGTTGTAGAGAAGTCGTGGGGTGGACAAACGTGCAGCTTCTACTTCCATTAGGTCCATGGGAAACTGCCAGCCCCCAGTGCTCCAGTCCAGATGCAAACCACACTCCACCCCTCCTGTACTTTTTAGGCTAATGTAATCCCATACAACTCCTGCTTTATAAAAAAAAAATAAAAGGGAGGAAGGTTAGTAAAATGGCACAATCCACACCCCGGCACCATTCTAGGCTCTGCCGCTGCTGCCATGGCTGGAAGCCAGGTGGCCTAACCACTGGTGTCAGCTCCACCCCCACCCTAACGGGATTCACTGCTCCTACTTCCCTGTCTACCTCCTGACAAAGTTGTAAAAGCACCTGTTCCTGAACATGGGGCTCTCTTTCTATCTCCTGATCTCTCTCTCTTACACTTTCCGTCTCCCTCTTGTCCTTATTTGCCCCTTCCCTCCAGTCTGTCGGGTTTCCCCCAATAAACCCTTTCCATTAAAAAAAGTGATAGCTGCATAAGTAGTAAGCCAGTAGCTTGATAATACATGTGTTCTCAGTATAGTCACACATAAAAACTACATTTTCCTGAGGAACACATGTGACTATAGAAGCAACAGTGGGGGTTAAGTGGGTGTTTGATCTAGCAGTTAAGTTGCTGCCTTGGATGCCCACATCCCACATTGGAGGGCTTGGGTGAGTCCTGATTCTGTTCCCAATTCCAGCTTCCTGCTGATGCACACCCTAGGAGGCATCATGTGGTGACTCAAGTAGTAGGGTCTCTACTACTCACATGGGAAACCTGAATTAATTTCTGAACTTCTGGGTTTGGCCTGCTCAGACTTGGATATTACAGGCATTTGGGGAGTAACCAGTATATAAAAGACTGTTGCTACCTTTCAAACAAATAAAAATATATTTTTTACAAAGCTGCTGCAGTCCGGCCTCACCTCCATCTCCACAGCTACTCTCTGCCCTGACTCAGCCCCTGCATTCATGCAACGTGCCTGCGTTCATGCTGTGCATCTGCGCCCTCCATACAGGTCCATGGGGTTCCTCTTCTTCTTACAGGATTTCCAGTTTGGTTTTCTCCTCAATTACCCCTGAAAGTGCACTTCCTACAGCATTCTCTTTCACTGTTCATCACATCACTCTTTAATCCACCATCTTGGAATCTCTTCAGATCATAAAGATTTAAGTGCTACAAGTTTTCAATTTGATGTGGCAGCATTGTTCCCTAATAAGCTCTTCAAAGTTTTCTCTGTGGATAAGCTGAAGTCTCATCAAGGTTGAAATGTCTTCACTGTGATGAAATGGTGATGTTGGAAATTGCCTAGCTATCCCATAGTGAGGAAAAGAAAGAAAGAAAATTAACCAATTATTGAGGACAAATAAATTACCTATTAATATGCAGGCAATTTACAAAGCAACAGAAATGACTCTAGCAAGCTTATCACCATGAATGAGAATATTTATAATATTTATCATAAATGTAGATGAAAGTCTTTTAAGCCATTGTATTTATTTTAGAATCAATCTTGTAACTAGAAAGCAAAAGTATTTATTATGACGAGAAGTAAAATCTCATTGGTTCTGTTCTACATTGTTGGTTGGGAATTTATAGATGACTTTTCTAGTTTGTGTTTGTTTTCTTGTCCTAGCACTTTGCCCTTGTCATTATCATCATTCTTATTGTTGCTGTGGAGGTGAAGAAACAACACAACAGTGTGTGTTGGTATTGCCAGGCAGGCCTCCAAGACTACTTACATACTAGGCTCTTTCTTCCCTACTGCCACAATACATGGGATTTCCTTTTCCTCATTAAGCAAGGAGACACTTCTTGAAGGTTTTGTCTACCTCACTTAGCAATTTCCTTATTAAATTCAAGCTTCTCCAAAAATAACTTACACGGTGCTGTCACAAATCCAATGTGACCTCAAATACAATTAATCTATGACACTAGGCAAACAAAGATCATTGATGAAAGCAAAGTGGCAACTCACAAACATCAGATGTGCCCTTTTCTCCTCCTTCATGCCACACTGCTGATAGTACATGCTTCAGTGGGTCTGTGATGCCCCATTCATCATCCTGTGATGACATGGAGAAGAAAGAGAACACAATGGGGTAAATTGTGCTGCGCTATTGTGAAACACCATAATCATAAAAGAACCAATTTTGACTCTGATGGAAATGCTGATGATGTCCCCTAACATTTGGCAAGATTATTTAGTGCCATTTTGTAAATGTACTATGTATGAATTCCGCAAGTACAACAATCCCACAAAACTCAAATGTTTTTTAAAAGCAACTTTATTTTTCTGTAACTTAAAAAATGTTTAATTTACTTGAGAGGCTAAGAGACATGGAAAGATGGAGAGAGCGAGGGAGGAGAGATGAAGGGAGAAAGGGAGAGAGCCCATCTGCTGGTTCACTACACAAATGCCCTCAATGTCCAGGGCTGGATCAGGCCAAACTTGGGAGCTGGGAACTCAATCTAGGCCTCCCAACATGAGTGCAGGAATCCAATGACTTGAGCCATCACCTGCTACTTCCCAGGGTGCGCATTAGCAAGAAACTGGAGTCAGGAGCTGGAAAAGGAAATCAAACCTAGGTATGCTGATTTGAGACATGGACACATTAGCTGCTAGACTGAACACACATACTAGACTGAACATACACATAGCTTTTCTGTGACTTAATATGATCTTGGTCATGAAGTGCCTTAATATCAGTGTATAGAAGCAATTTATAATAGTGATTCCACTCAGATTTTTCTAAGTAGAATCCACTTCATTGGTTATGTTGTTTTGATACCCAACCTCATTGTGCCCTAATTACTTCTTCTACAAAACTGAAGGGAGAAGTTTTATTGATTGATTCATGAATTTTAATTAAATAATACCTTCAACCCACTTAGAAGAATGTGTGAACCATTTGATATGATGAGTAAGTATTAACCTGCAGTGTATTGAAGTGCAGTGTGTAATTTTTGATTCCTTGTGTGTTTTCATCTGTTTTGTCTGGGAGATCACAAGATTTCTGGGGATTAGACTTTCTTTAATGTCCCCTAGCACCTAAAAGATAGACCTCCTCATTAAGAAATATTTCATGGAGACTTATAGGTGTGATTTAATCATTGACATACATCTGTGCCCCAATTTATCATTTGAGAATGTTCTCTGTCCTGCAAAGAGGAATGTAGGCTAGCTGCCATTTCCTCCGATAGCCTCATCTAGTCCATGTGAAAGTCAGGAGCATTGGAATCCAACATCTGGACTGCTACCATATCATATAAGAAGTACCCTCTGTCACCCAGGGAGTGCCAAACAGATCTGGCTGGCTACAGTGTAGCCCTTTCCTCTCCATAATTCCTATGTACAAACGTAACTCTCCATGAGTCACGTAGTCAAATTACAAAAGTCCTTAGTAAAATCAGTTTAACTCCAAGGCATGTACACAGAAAGGAACTTAGGACTACTGCCTTGTTTTAAGGACAAATAGAGGCTGTATATACTAATGTTTCATTCACCAACAGTACTCATTCAATAATGGTATAAATTTCCATTCTCTTTATATAAAGCAGGCCAAATAGCACTGGAGGAAACAGTCACTCTCTTATGTTCTAATCTTGCAAACTCAAAATTATAATCAAACCTGAATGCATTCATTCATGACTTTGGTATTCAATAAATTATTAGTGAAATGTAGGAGGCTATGGGCTGTGACAAATCCAGAGATAAAATCTATGCCTCTACAGCCTTGTGATCTGTTGAGAGAGAGAGAGAGAGAGGGAGAGAGAGAGAGAGAGATGAATATAAATAATATCACTTCTCAAATTCCAACGTGCCCATGAATCACCTACAGCCTTGTTAAAATGCAGATTCTAGATTCTGTATTTCTAACCAGTCACTGATTGATGCTGATGTTGCTGGACGAAGCAGCCAGTCTCTCAGAGGTTCAGAGGAAGAACAGTAGGCGAGACAATGGAGAGATATTATCCTGTAGGGAGGATTCATGGAAGAGGTAACATCTGAGTTGAAATGATTTCAACAGAAATGAACTGGATACTTTATAGGGATAGAACATACCATTATTTTATTCACTTACTCTTTCAGCAAACATTTCCTGAGCACTCATATATTAAGCACCAAGAAAACTTAAGATGAAATTTTTAAATAATTTATTTTTTATTTATTTGAAAGAGAGAGAGAGGTAAAGAGAAAACGAGAGATCTTCCATTTGCTGGTTCACTCCCCAGATGGCTGCAACATCCAGGGCTGGACTAAGCCAAAACTAGAAGTCCAAAACTACATCCAGCCAGTGCCGCGGCTCAGTAGGCTAATCCTCCACCTGCAGTGCCGGCACCCTGGGTTCTAGTCCCGGTCGGGGCACCAGATTCTGTCCAGGTTGCTCCTCTTCCAGTCCAGCTCTCTGCTGTGGTCCGGGAAGGCAGTGGAGAATGGCCCAAGTGCTTGGGCCCTACACCCGCATTGGAGACCTGGAGGAAGTGCCTGGCTCCTGACTTCGGATCGGCGCAACACGCCAGCCGTAGCAGCCATTTGTGGGGTGAACCAACGGAAAAAGGAAGACCTTTCTGTCTCTCTCTCTCTCTCTCTCGCTGTCTAACTCTGCCTGTCCAAAAAAAAAAAAAAAAAAAAAAAAAACTACATCCAGGTTTCCCACGTAGGTGACAGGGACCCAAGTATTGAGTCATCATTCTGAGCCTTCCCAGGCACATTAGCAGGGAGCTGGACCAGAAATGGAGCTGGACCAAACTGGACCAAACTGGTGCTCCAATCTAAGATGCTAGTATTACAAGCAGTGGCTTAAACTGCTGTGCCTCAATGCTGGCCCCTGAGGTTAAACTTTGATGATCTCAGAAGTCTGAAGAAGTCTGGATGCAGGGGCTGAAATAATTTTTTTCTCCCTTCCTCGTTAAAATACTCAGAGCAAATCTTGTTTTTGGTCAGAGTATACACTTATTAAATCAAAAAACTCAAGTAAGGACATAGTGTGGACATAAGTTATTTCATAGCAAGACATTTTATTTGCTGCTTTTGCTGTCTATAAGAACAAAAGAGGTCATTTTACTGTGTTAACTCTTATTTTAAGGTCAAAAGGATAACAATTTTGAAACATCTATTTGTAGGACCAAAAAATGATTAATTCTCTAATACCTTATTCATTAATAACCAAGGGTTTGAAATATCTTTTTCTGAAGGTGAAAGTACATTTCTTAATTTCACTTTTCAGCTTATAACAATTGATTTTTTTTTTTTTTGACAGGCAGAGTGGACAGTGTGAGAGAGAGACAGAGAGAAAGGTCCTCCTTTTTGCCGTTGGTTCACCCTCCAATGGCTGCCGCGGCTGGCGTGCTGTGGCCGGCGCACCACGCCTATCCAAAGGCAGGAGCCATGTGCTTCTCCTGGTCTCCCATGGGGTGCAGGGCCCAAGCACTTGGGCCATCCTCCACTGCCTTCCCAGACCACAGCAGAGAGCTGGCCTGGAAGAGGGGCAACCGGGAAAGAATCCGGTGTCCCAACCAGGACTAGAACCCTGTGTGCTGACGCCGGTAGGTGGAGGATTAGCCTATTGAGCTGCGGGGCTGGCCATAATTGATTTTTGATAACAGGATATTTTCAGGAACTCTTTTTTATATCTTCCTTATGCTAATCAATTAGCTACAAGAGAAATCCAACAAAGCAGTTTAAGAAAGTATTATTTGACTTCACTATGATGATTTGTATGGATCTGGAAGGAAATCAGCATTAATTTATTATGTGATTCTCAAAAAGCACATTAAGATTTTGTAAAAAAGTAATCCTATACTGAAACCCAGTGACTTACTTGAAATTTCACACCAACATGATCTTGAAAAGGCAGGGTTTTTAACTTTCAGTGAAGTAGTTAATACAATTTTATCAATAAACATATGTAAAATTGAGGGACATTTAATACTATAACATAATGTTTTATTTTGCTACTTTAATTTTGACTCATTCCTCAACTGTGCTGAAGACTTAGTTATAATTGGTGTGGATCTCAGTACTGACACATAGAGTCTACAGATCTATTTGATCATACTTTTATTCTATAAGGAGCAGGTGTTCATGAGGTTTGGTAAAATCATTGAATTAGAATAGCAAGTTATAATATTAGCAGACGTTTCAAGCTACATTCTACTTTTTCATCAGTTCTTCCTCTTAAACATTTACATGGGTATTCTCTACAAAAGTTGCTCCGCTTTATTGCCATTAAAGCATAAAAATTAGGCTATATAATGCCTGTTAGTATGTGATCAGTGCTTATTAAGTTGATGATTTAATAGTTGAAATGAATTCAAAATTATCGTGGCAAAACAATTTCATTTTAAGCAAAACAATAGAAGCTCAGGTTAGCAAGGTTTTTGCCCCTAATAGATCTAAACTAATAATAATTGTATCAATAGATATAACCCTATTTTATTTCCAATATTTTTAATTTAAAATGCTGATATAATCAAATTGTGTAGTTATTGCCAACACCAAAAAACACCTGGAGTGTGGTAGAACACCGAGCTTAGTAATCTTGCAGTCTGTAATATTATGTAGGACTCTTTCATTTGAGCAATGGTGGAAAAGTGAACTGAAGCACAGAAGGGAGTTTGTTGGTACAAATAAGCACATTGCAAAGTATTAATGATTTCAGACTCTATCCAGGAGCTCAAGCAACAGCATCAGGAATTGCCTTTTGGGGCTGGCACTGTGGCACAGCAGGTTAAGCCACCACCTGCAGCGCCAGCATCCCATGTGGGTGCCAGTTCATATCCATGGCACTTCACTTCCAATCCAGTTCCCTGCTAATACACCTGGGAAAGCAATGGAAAATGGCCCAAGTCTTTGGGCCCCTGCCACCCATGAAGGGAGACCCAGATGAAGCTCGTGGCTCCTGGATGAGAGATGTCTCTCCCTGTCTCTGTTTTTCTCTCTCTGTAGCTCTACCTTTCAAATCAATTAATAAATCTTTAAAATTGTCTTTCTTCATCTCTCATCTCTCTGTTCTGGCTATGGTTCTTGGTCAGATTCTCCTGAAATAAGAAGTTCGCACCAGCAGCTTTATCCAGCCTCCAACTCACCAATATCTCAGTATATAGAAATTCTTTATAGTCATGGTTGTATCAAAAGTCCCAGAATCCAGAGCCTTGCTTAGGCAACTAGAGGCCACTCTTTTTTAAATATTTATTTGTTTATTATTTGAAAGGCAGAGCAATAGAGCGGAAGGGAGCAACAGAGAGCACTCTTGCACCTATTGGTTCACTCCCCAAATGGCTACAACATCTAAGCCTGGGCCAGGGCAAAGCCAGGAGGCAGGAACTCCAGGTTTCCCACTTGGATGGGAAGGTCTGAGTGACCTATGGCTGCCTTCCCAGGCACATTAGTAGGAAACTAGATTGAAAGGCGTTATGAGATGCTACTGTAGCAGATATCAGCTTAACCCACTGTGCCACAATGCCAGCCCCACAAACAACTCTTAAACCAGAACCACTGTGGCCCGGAGAATGGGATAAAATAATTGTGCCAGACTTCATCACATGAGTCTCCCTGGAGCCAATGAGCAGTCAAGTACAAAAATTGCAAACTGTGTGGACTGACAGTAAAAGGAGGCTTCCCAAAATTTAAATGCTTCCTAGAATAAAGAACAGGACTGGTTGGTTGCTGAGCAAACAACAGCAGGTCCTACAAAAGTTATGTCTATAAATGAACAATTCATCATGTTCATTGCCTTACCCGAGGAAGTCATTTACCTGTTTGACTAGCCCAGCTCCCTAGTTTTCTCATCTTTGAAATGATTCCCTGAGAGAATTGCTGGGAGAATTAAATAAAATGCATATGTTATTATTGCCCACTAAGTGGTTACCACTTACAAAAGAAAAGTGATAATTGGCTTTTACACTAAATTATTTGGAAGCATTTGTGGGTCTGGAGGTGACATCCCGTTCTTTGGGCAGAGGCATTCCCAAACATTTCCATCTCTTGGCTTACAGTCTTACTTAGCATAAGTAAGTTAGAATCATTTAACAATAAACCTGAAAAATATGGCATGTCATATGTATGCACAAATATTCCTTTCTTACTCATAACTCTTTTATATATATTTTACTAAAATGGATTTAGAAAGTTTTTATGTTTACTTCATTATCATTTAATTTTTTTAGTAGATTTTTAAAAATCCTTTTCTGAGAGGGTGTTGTGTGAAGCAGATTAAGTCACCACTTGGGATGCTACCTCTTATTATCAGTGCACCGGGGATTGAGTCCTGCCCTTTCATCTGCTTCTGATCGAAGTTCATGCTAATGCACCTGGGAAGCAGTAGATGATTTAAGTGATTAGTTTCTGCCACCCATGCTTGAGACATATATCGAGTTCCAGACTCCTGGCCATCCTACTGCCATGGTTAAATTTGTAAATACTAGGCAGATGAGCTTGCTTGATGTGTGTATACAATCAGATGACAATTGCACTGCAGCAGACATTGAAGTTGGTTCCATATCCCTTGATATTCACTCTTCTAAGACAGCCAGCAGCTTTCTCTGCAGTTCTCCAGGACTGTCCAAGGACAGCCAGCCTCCAACGCCTGGGACCACATGGCCCCCGCAGTTGCTGGAGGCTGAGTACTTCCTTTTCCTTGCCCCTTGTGTGAGACAGTTCTCTCTCAGAGTCTCTCCATGATACTGAGCTACAATTTCCCACAGCTCTAACCCTCTTATTAAACATCCCTGTATTAGTTGCCTTTCCTCCCCTTCTCATTTCTCTTCAGCTGTTTCCAGTCACCTTCCAGATAAGTTGTAATCAAATCCCTGTCTCTGAGTTGGCTTTCGGAAGACCCTAAACTAAAACATGCACTTTTCTATCACTGACTCTCACAGAATCAAATGTGAAAGATGAGTGCAGTGAGAATAGCTGAGAGAAAAAAATGGAAAGGGGCTCTGCCTGTGGCTCATTCCTTCCAACCTATCAATGATAATAGTTGTTATCATTGGTGAAGCCCTAGCCAGGGGCTGCAAATCATGGCATTTTCCTAGAAGAGGCAGAAGATCCCAGAAGAGCCAGCTAAGTGAGCAGCAATGTCGTGATCAGGACATTGACCATGATCTTTGTCCCATTGCAGAGTCCTTCCAGCTACTCTAGACTTCCTCTAGCAGACATCCAGGAGGGTTTGTTGAAAAGAGAAATGTCACCTGTTTAGATGTTATTATGCAGTTGGCCTCTATAGCAATGGTTTCCAAACTTGTCCTTTAATTTTTGTTTTTCTTTTATCAAAGTTTTACAAAAACGACTGATATGTAGGGAAAACCTTTTGAAACGGTGTTTCAGTTTAATAGAGAAGAGCCTAAAATCTAAGTAGTGGTGGCTACCCTACCCTTGTAGTCCATCTTGCCCCATCCCATTCTCTGCAGGCACTTTTGCCAATACCTCAGGAGATTCGGGATGTTCAGTTTAAAAACCACTATTCTGAGGGACATATTGACTGGTGTAAAGATCTGTCTCACAATTAAATATTTTTATATAGATTACCTGCATAGAAATAGAGGAAATAAAAGAACTGAAATGAATAAACAAAATCAACTCAAATGAGACAGACTTATTTCCCAGAAGACAAAGATGCATGAAAACTAAATGATGTTGCTGATTCTTTTCATGCTTAATTAAGTTACAACCTAGAGAAAGCCGTTGAAAGCCACTCTAGTGTTTTATTGATCAAGATTCTATTTAAGTTCCACCTATTGACTTTCTAGCCTCAGTGGAAGGTCACTGAAGAGTGAATATATCTCCTCTTAACTCCGTGTTTCTTAGGTTCACACACTTCTCTGAAGTATTTGCGATGGGCTAAGTATGAAAAATAAAATGTTTTTCAAGGTAGCTGTTATGCATCCGTTGTTTATTGGTTGACTTGGCAACCTCCCTCACTTTTCTTTCCCTTGTTGCATTTCCTCCATTCCCTGGAGACAGGATCTGGGCCTGAGAGGCAAACACCCACCCCAAGAATCCTGGCTTTTTCTTGCTCCAGCCTTTCTGTCAGTGACCTCAGCGTCTGCTCAGCAGCACAGCACTAGCCAAAACGTCACAGCCACATCTAGTCATGGCTGAAGTGTCCTTTGTTCAGAAAATAACCAGACAGGAAAAATATAAATAGTAAAAGGCAAAGTCAAATGCCAGTCACAGGGGCTAGGGAAGTGAGCTTGGTCCATAAATCCATGCCACAGTCTGTTGCATTTTGAGAAAACCTGGTTCCCTCATCAACAACACCTTCCCACGATGTCTTGCCATTTTGTATTGAGCCATTTAGGAAAAAAACAAAAACAAAAACATGAAACTGCCTGTTTTCTTTTTCTTCCCCTGCATGTAACCTCCCAGCAGAACATGGCAGTGACAACTGGGACTACCACATCTTTCCCCTATCAACAGGGGTCCGGGGAGACTTTAGCTCATTCAAGAGGAACAGCGTGGCAGGTTGCACTGTGCTGAGAGGTAGAAAGGCCATGGAGCCACAGGCATTTGACCACCAACATCTACAATACTCAGAGTCGAGATGTGTTAATATTCAACCCACACCAACTTGGAGGAAAAGAGGTCAAATGCAAAGGGAAAACAAATGATCACCAGGAAACCAGATTAAGTGAGGTGTGGGCTCTTTGCCCTGATATTTAAAAGTTGGAAAATGTGTCATGGCAGAGAGCACTGTCAGGAAGCTGAGGATGTCCTATTATTTTGTTATTGTGTTATGGAGATTCTGGGGGCACTATCTTAATTCTGAATCCCTGCAATCTCCAGGACTCCAGTTATGAGAGCTTAATTATACCCAGCTGAGCACTACTTAAGTGGCCCGTAATTGATAATGGCAGACAAAAGTCAACCTTTTCACCCAAACCTTTGCCTTACTTGCAAAAAGTGAGCCAAAATGCTTTTGGCAATGTTGCTCTAAGTCTTTGTCAGGTCTTCCCCAGAATCTGACTCTGAGAGAAGATTTCAAGTACAAAGAATTTACATGAGAAGAGGTACCAGGAAGCACCTAAAAGGCAGTAGGTGGGAATGAGAAAGGGAAAGCAGCCAGTAGAGGTGGTGTCATTAACCAGTTATCCCTGTGAGTACCTGCAGCTTGGTCCTGAGGCAAACACTACATTTGTACATAGAACATCCCCACATTTCCCAACCACAGTTATTATTAAAGATGCTCCCAGGAGGTATTTATTTTTAGCACTTCCAGCCCTTTGGACATAACGTAAGCCATCAGGCAAAGACATGCAGATGGAAGACCTGCTGATCTCCTAGGATATCAGTATCTCCATTGTCTGCTACAACATCATTACCAGCAAAACAATACAAACCTCAACCAGTAGTATAAAAGCGATTTTTCTCTCCAGTTACATGGCTTGAACAAGAATATTCAGCATGTCAAAGGAAAAATCCTCCGTTGAATTCTTTTTTTAAATTCAAACACACACCTGATGCAGGTGCAAGTACATTTTATTCCAGCCTGTGGTATGCAACTAACTTAAGAACCACTAGGAAGTGGAACAAAATCAAAATGCAATTTTCACTGTCAAGAAGTTTGTAATTCTGAAAGAAGATATTAAAATCATTGGAATACAATATAGAATTGATATGCCTCCATTCATTCATCAAGCAGAGAGCTTTGGGTATCTTTTCATGTGCTAGTGAGGCTTGGAAGAAAAACAAGTTGTGTTTACTGAGATTCTGGGTAGTTTCAGTAATTGCTCCAATCTCTTTGCCTACTAATTATCTTATACTAACTTCAGTACAAATCTGTAGGTGCATATTATTGTCCTCATTTTACAGTGAGTCTTTGCATGGTCAAGTAACTGAAATTTGTTCAGCAGCAGCATTATGCTTTTTGAGAAGGAGTTAGTGAGAGGTGAATCTAAAAGGGTAGCATTTGTGACCTGCATGGAAGCCTTGTTGCTACCCTTGGCTCTTTAATCCATTTATTTACTTAACATATATTTTTCTGAGTCTCATTGTCAATGGCAGCCCTTGAGCTGGACAATGAAATGGTGCCATTCTTCTCCTCACAAGGCTTTCCATGTAGTAGAACCTTCTCTGTAGTTCATAAAATGAGGAAGGATGTACTGAAATTTCTAAAATGAAAAGTGCGGGACTGGACTGACGAGAGTCAGGTGCTGTTTAAGGAGCTAAGAGATAACATGTTCTAAATAGTTCATCAGAAAAGCATTAATGAGCACCTATTCTAGGTCTGCCTTTATAATAAACACTTGAGATATAAACAAAGTGAAGGTCATGGTGCTGGCCTTTAGACAACCAATGTCCATTTTGAACAAGGGACATGACATTCCTGTTAATGATCTAGGACATTTTTTTCCTCATCTACATTATAGTCAGGGAACATTGTGACAAGTCTCCTCTCTTAAAGCATTGTGAAACTGCACTGAGAAAATAAAAAGGGACTTGTTTTTTGTCTAATGACAACTTCTAATTCTAAATGGTAAATAGGGCCAGGCATTGATGTAGCAAAGATGCCAACTGAAATGCCCATACCCCATATCAAATGCTCCACTTTCAATTCCAGCTTCCTATGAACATCTTGAGAGTCAGCAGGCAAATGCCCACATACTTGGGTTCCTGCTACCCTTTGGAGAGAACTTGAGTTCTAGGCTCCTGGCTTCAGCCTGGCTCAGCTTGAGCTGTTGTAGGATTTTAGAGAGTTAATTGGCAGGTGGAAAAATCTCTTTCTCATGAACATTTGAAATAAGTAAATGTTAAGCTAATACATAATCTAGGCTCCAAATACAGCTCTAAGGTAGTCTTTAAGAAAGAAAGGTTCTGATCTGGATTCTGCCTTAACTCTGTAACAGTTGAAAGGGACTGTTTAATTTCTCCTGGATCAAAGTTTACCTGTCATGTTAAATTAATGTTAAATAATCAAACTTTTTTAAAAAAAGATTTAGTTATTTATTTGAAAAGCAGAGTTACAGAGAGCCAGAGGCAGAGAGAGAGAAATTTTCCATCCGCTGGTTAACTCCCCAGATGGCCGCAATGGCCGGAGCTAGGGAGCTGGAACTTCTTCCAGGTCTCCCACATGTGCACAGGGGTCCAAGGATCTGGACCTTCTGCTGCTGCTTTCCCAGGCATAGTAGCAGGGAGCTGAACCAGAATTGGAGCAGCCAGATCGAGAACCAGTGCCCATATGGGATGCCAGCACTGCAAGTGGAGGCTTTACCTGCTATGCTAAGCAGCGGCCCCAACAAAACGTTGTCATATTTACTAAAGAGAAGAGTGAGAAGAAAGTAAACTCAGAAATGTGAGACTGTTTTGAAAAAGGGAAAGTGCTAAACCGAAGTAGGTGTTATTAAGAACTTTCGCACAAAACCACATCAACAAGTACAACTTAATACCATACAGGGAAAGCTGCAGGAACAGAGAAAAGTGTGACAGCTGGGTGAGGGGGTGATCTGAGAAGGCTTCTAAACAGCTGCTAGAGGTTCAGTGGACGTTATCGCACCATAACTTGGACTTGTATTTGCACATAGTTATGGGAATAGAACAGCTTTTGCAATCAAAATGTAATAAGACTGTGTGACACTTTTCAACCTGAGATAAAATAATAATGCGCAACAACATGCTCTGCTAGTCCCCTTTTCATTTCTATAACAAAATACCTGATGCTTGATAACTTTATAAAGAAAAGGAGTTTCTTTCAACTCATAGTTCTGGATGCCCAAGGTCAATGGGCTGCACCTGGTGATGTCACTCTTGTCAGGCACCTCATGGAAAGAGGGAGCACACGTATGTGTGTCTCATCTGGTCTCTCTTTCACTTCTTACACATCAATAACGAGGTCTCCATCCTGATGATCCTTCCTAATGAGGATCACCTCTCAAAGCCTCACCTCCAAACACTTTAGTCAGATAAGTCTCTACTCTGTTTATACCACACACTGGTGATTAAATGTCAACACATAAAAATATGGAAAGACACTCAAATTATTTCCAAAACATCACACATGTATAAAACATAGTGCAGTGACTCCAGGGTTGGAAACCAAATGATAAACCAGCTAAGTCCACTGACTACACAAAAACACAGTGCTTGTTGCCATAGATGATAGGAAAGTTTAAGCCCAAGAAGAGATACTTGAAAAGGGAACATATAATAGATAGTTTCTGAAAGCAGGCAAATAGATTGGTGAGCTGTGAGATATTAATGCTATCTGCACTTACCCTCTTCGAGCTGATCTAACAGAATTCACAAGAGTCACAGCACCAAGAATAAATATGAACCAAGAAATAGCTTCTCAGGGTTGTGCTTAGAAGTGATTTAAGGAGGTGTTAAGCCATTGATCTGGTAGTGTTTCTCCACGGTGCTCTGATCTTATTAAAGAGTGAGGATTGAAAGATGATGAATGGATTCTCAACCATGGAGTCCCAGTGATATCTAAACATATGAGTGCCAGATACACATAATTGGCATTTGGCTCAATAGAATGTGGTTGGTGCCCATGCTAGCTGGCAAGCCTGGCAAGCACACTGTCCGGTTTTCCCATCTTGACTGTGTGGTGATTCCATGTGGATTTTTGGGCCATCTGTATTCAAGGCAAAATTTCACTGTGTGACGGGGCTTTGAAAACGTTATTTGCATGTGTTTGGCTGTCTTTATTTCTTAAGATAACCTGCATGGTTTTTTTTTTTTTTGTTTTTTTTTTTTTTTTTTTTTTTTAGCAAAACCCACAAAACAAGGTCGCATCTTCTGTTGGCATTTCTCTTGTCTTCTCACTGGCATAATGAGTCTCCTATGGTATTTTGTTTTTCTTCCTAAAAGCTTGATTCACTGGTTAGAGAAGAAAAATGCTAGAGGATATCTTTAAATGACTTGCAGAGATTAGAATGTAAATTAAGTCTGGAAAAGAATTTTGAAACTTAATGGACAAATTCAAATCAAACAGCTAATCCTCACGTTTCTGCCAGATGGGTCATTTGTCCGCCAGAGCCCAGCTTCTTTTTAACAGAAAGATTAAAGTCGCACGTTTTAGAGAGATAAGTAAGTCACCGGATAAACTCTTCCTTGGTCACATACAGGGCTATTTTTAGGACTAATGGAGAATGGTGAGATTGAAGCCAACTGCCAAGGAGGCAAGACACACCCCTTTTCATTATCTCTGTCCCCCATCCAAGCTAGAACTGGAAGAATTATATGGGTAAACATCATCCATGGCACCCACCACCGTCTGTCTTCATTACTCCTGACGTAGTCTTCAGGTCCACTTTTCACACCAAATACCTCTATGCTCCCAGACAAGTTGCTTCCCTAAGCCTCAGCTGACTCAATTGAAAATGAGAATTTAAAAGTACCTCTCTCTCATAGTATTTCTGTGCCTGGCATGTGGCCAGTACTCGGTAATGGTAACTCCTATTATTATTATTATCGTCATTATGTAGCTTCTATTGTTAGACAATGCAGGAAATCTATAGCAGTGTTGCTTGGTGGTAAATTGCATGCAGCACACTCCCTGATTGTCAGGGCTTCAGTCACAATGAATTCACATATGAGTTGTATGACTTTGAGCAAGCTGTTTGACTCAGGTTTCCCTTCTATAAAATAGGCACAGGGGCTGGTGTTGAGCTGCAGCCATTAAGCCACCACTGGCATCCCATAGCTGTTTGCTGACTTGAGTCCCAGCAGCTCTGCTTCTGATTTACAGCCTGATAATGCACCTGAGAAAGCAGTAGATGGCCCAAGTACTTGGGTCCATGCCACCCATGTGGGAGACAAGGATATAATTACTGGTTCCTGGCTTTGACCTGGTCCAGACTTCCTGTTGTGTCCATTTGGAAAGTGAACCAATTGATGGAAGATCTCTTTCTCTGCCCCTCTCCCTCACTTTATTAAATGAACAAATGAATGAATGAATAGCTTTTAAAAAAAAATAGACATAAAAGTAGTACCTGGTATCATGAGGATGAAATGGAATAATATGGGGCGGGTGCTGTGGCACAGTGGTTTAAACCACTGCCTGCATTACCAGCATCCCATATGGCACCAGTTTAAGCACCAGCTGCTCCACTTCAGATCTAGCTCCCTGCTAGTGCACCTGGGAAAGCAATGGAAGATGGCCCAAATCTTTGGGCCCCACCACCCATTTGGGAGACCCAAAAGAATTTCTGGCTCCTGACTTCAGCCTGTCCTAGCCCTGGTTGATGTGACCATTTGGGGATTGAACCAACAAATAGAAGATATCAGTTTCTCTCTCTCTCCCTCCCTTCTTCCTTTCTTCATCTTGAACCAGAACCCAAATGGGATGCTAGAGCTTTAACCCACTTTAACCCACTATGCCACAGCGCCCACCCCAACCCTCTCTTCCTCTCTTCCTCTTTCTCTAACCCTGCCTTTCAAATGAAATAAATCTTTATAAATGGGTTAATATTTGCACATAAAAAGCAGCATGTAAAGGTCTGTTGAACAATACACTGGAAATAGATTCAATTCATGAAACTGTTATAAAAGGATTTTTCTCTTTTTCTTCCCTTCCTATTCTGCATGCACTTGTGCAATAGTATTTCCTTTTAAGTCAGATCCATTATTTTTAAAAAAAGGAGTACCACATGTATCAACATGGCCAGCCACATTTCCTTCTGTTGAACCTCTACAGCACTTTTTCTTCTGCAGTTCGCTGCTGCTGCCTCACATCTGCTTTTAGGAGGAGCTCAGGAGCAATTCCATGTTATTTCTTTGATGCCATGATGGGGTCCTTTCCTAGGTGATCACTGCTGGTAAGAAGTGCATACCAAGCAGGAAAGAACCTGACTGGGGAACTTTCCAGGCACATTAGTAATGTGATGCAAAACTTATTTAGAGATCAGCTTTCAGTGGTGCCCTGTTGTGTACTTTTTCCCTCCCCTGGGTCAAGGAGTACATGGAAAGTATAATGAGAGAGGATAGTGCTAAGGACTTAACCACTGACTCAGAAATTGCATTTAAAGGTGTTATTGAAAGTCATGTTCATAAGCTCTGGGTAGAAGGTGAGGACCTATGGATTTATTTTCAATAAAGCATTTATTGTTAGTTTAATAGGGCACTGGACCAGAGCTAAGCAAAGGAAGTTAAGAGGAACAGGGCATTGACAGAGCAGTAGCTTGCCATGTGCAGTGTAATGAAGCATAGACAACTCATATCATTTAAGGATTGACTAGCTCTATGCTGAATTATTCCAGTCCCCTTTTCTGGTCTGGCTTTGGTCATCAAATTTTTCCAGAGCTTCTCCTAGATGTGAGGACAAAGAAGCCTTAGTTTAGGAATGCCCTCAGATCCAAGCAGGAAAGTACCCTTTAGTTCTTCCTCCTCTAGGAAAAGGTGGAGTGCTCTGTTACTGCCTGATTTAGAGAGGAGTAAGAAGGACTTTGAAAGGACAAGGAAGAAAAGTGTCCAATTGAACACACAATTTATTACAAGGACAGAATTTAGTTAGAAAATCCTCCTTAATTTTTTTTTTAGATATAATGGGATGATTTCTGCAGCAGTGGTTTGCAACAAATTGCAACTTCACATGAGAAGCATAGGAAACAGAATCCCAAACCTGGACAAAGTTTTCTACTGACTGAATTCACAGGACACATCCCAAAACTGCCACTTGGGGAGTTGTACAAGTCACCAGCACTCCACACATCTGAAGTCTGTTTGACTTAGCATCACTCATGTAGAAACTTGGGGAATTGGCAGCACATTCCTTACACAGTCATTTATACTTGTTCCTTACAAGCAGCCTCAGTGAAGTTGGCAAGAGAAGCCAACTGGCCCAACCAATGTCCTGCCTGATAAGCACCTGAGAGCTCAGTTTGTCTTGTGAATCTGATTAGACTCCACCTGGGATACAGCAAGGGAAACCTGGCTGTTACAGTATCCAGACAGTGTCATCTACAGTGAGATATTAGTCACCACATCTTTCCATTCGAGAGATAACAAGTAGAAGAGAGGCCATTCTACAGTAAACTCCTAATGAGCTGAAGCAGTTTCCCCATTTGATTCAATTTTACCTGAAAAAGTCTAGCATCAAAGATAAAGTACATCTGACGATTTATGCTTAACAAAAATATCTTCTTTATAGTATAGTATAAAAATCATTGAACTCCATGATAAATATGGTGGACTGAGCAAATCTGACTGAACTCCCTAGGAACCACACTAAAACTACATTAAAAGATATATTTTGAAATCATAATCTACAAGGTTGAGGATAATAAGATAAGAGGTAGCAATCACATACTTTAAGCAGCTGGCTGTATATTTACAGCTGTAAAAAAATGAGAAACTGATCAAAGACAAGCCATGTAAAAAGCTTGGAACCAACCTAAGTTATCACATAAAAACCTTAAAATTTTCAGGAATTGATGAAGTCACATTCCTCTGGAAGTAGAATTGGAGGTAAGGAAAAAAATAGTGAGATTTATAGTTGTTTGAGGACAACTAACCACAGTCTAAGAAATAGCCATGAGCTCGACCTGAGAGAGATGAGGGGTTTGTTCTCTGGAGACAGAATAATAGAGGGACTAAGGATGATACAAGACACAGGTGAAGGCAGGGCTACCATTTTGATATCAAGGATACAAAGTGGTCACAAGCATGCCACATACTCAGACTCCAGCTATCTACCACCATTTGTCTCCAGAAAGCTGACATCCAGGAGACTGTTCTTTTCTCTCCTGGAAGAGATTAAAATTTCTCTTCGGTCTCTGATCAGTTCAAGCAGGAAGACATAAAGATATCAACACTAAAGTTTATTCCAAAAGACAGAGAAATCCCTCTACAGTGATATCAATCCTCATATCTTTCATAGCCACCAATGCATGCAAAATTCAATCAGCTTTCAGTCTGCCAATTTGAAAAATGAACAGATAGTTAAAGGTTAATAAACATATGAGGAAAATTCCTTCTAAAAAAAGATATAGGAAAAGGGTAACTTTGTAGAAAACATAAACTAGATAATGAGAATTCTTTAAAGATATTACTGTCTTTGAAAAACAAATAACCATATTGCATCCATGAAAACAGAATGCAATTTTTAAGGAAGTGAGAATGTAAACTAGCTCTCAGATTTTACAAAGGGTAGCAAACACCAAAAGACGACCTAGAAATGAAACTTAGGAAATCTCTCAGAAAACAAAGAATGAAGTGAAAATTTGGAGAGAAAAAGCACAAAATATTTAAATCTAGCTAAATAATATTCCAAAAAGAGAGAAGAGAGGAAACTATACTAGAATTAATTCATAAAAATTTTTTCAAACTAATGGACAAAAGCTTTCAAACCAAAAGATTCCAACATATGCCCAACACAGAGGATAAAGATAAACCCACACCAAAGAACACTGTTGTGAAATTTCCAGGAACTAGAATCAAAGATGCTAGAAACTTCCAGAGAGATAAAACATAAAAGATTAAAAGAGACCACATACCTGTTTTTAGGGTGGTAAATCTTTAAATTTTCAAACCTCTCAAAAGGTACACTATGAAGAGAGACTGAAGCAAATTGTCCCACAAAAATATAAAAGAACAAAGGTTTCCTATCTAGAATTATACCTAGCACAATTAGCAATGAAGTGCACAAGTATAAGCCTTTTTTCCGACATGCGGCACTCAAGAAATTTCACATGTATGAACCACTTCTCCAGAAACTACTGACAAATATGTGAAAAGATAGCCATGAAAGAGCAAGGCACAAAATAAAAGAAATATAGCATAGAATAGAAGTGAATGAAATGGAAATTGCTCAACCTAGATTGGAGCAGGTCAGAAGTCTTCAGGAAGATCTTCAAGAGAATGTCACAGGGAAAAAAAAAGACTCAACATATTACAAAGAGGTTTAGCTTATTAGTAGACAATTTGGAGTTGGAGATATGTATGAAGAAATAAATGAGATGGCAAAACAAGATAATTATTAACTACAGATAAAACAAAAAGTTGTGCACAAAAAAGTATTTTTTAGGTTAACATATGACTCAACTCTAAGTAGAATACATAGTCTTGATAATTTAAAGACTGAATGCAAATCTAACCAAATTATAATTATCTCAGAAGGATGGGAATGTGTGTGTGAGCTATGGAGACAGAGACAAGAAAGAGCAATATCCTCGTCTTCCATGATGGAAAGTCCCAAAGTACCAATGCAAATGTAACATTTTGAGATATAAAAGTAGATACCAAATACATAGGCTAAAAGATTCTAAAGTGTTTCTAATCAGGACAAAATGAGGAAACTTTTTATACCAATTCTCTTTGTGAAAGTAGTTCTAGGGAGCAGATGTAGAAATAGTTCTAAATTTAGGCAACAACCCTTAGCCTCTGAACTGTGCTGCTTGACCCACAAGCATCCCCTACAGTGACATCAGTACATCAAGTGCAAATCACACAAGTGACTTCTTAGCTCTAACTTGTTGACTCTATTAGATGACGACAATCAATCAGCCCCTCCCTATTCTTCCAAGTTCAGTGCATCAGGAAACAAATTTAGCTGATTTTACTCCATCTATTGTCAGACCTGGGCAACAGAATACTGAAAGAGAGACAAGCAGAACTAGACCAAAATGAATTGATCCTCTCAGAAGATTCTTGAAATTTAGATCCCCAAGAAGCCAGAAGGTTCAGAAGTAGCCAACATGAGTTGTATTTTTCCTCTAACTAGGTCTGATTTCCAACTCCAACTTTTTAGTTTAAGACAGTGAATGAATAGAAGTCAGAACCAATCATAAAAAGAAATCAAGTAGGAATTTTGCATACTGTGTGCTTAAGTTCTTGAAGGACAAGACTGATGGATACATTCATGGTTGCTATCAAGACCCTTGCCGGATAAAGGTAGACCCTCCATAATGTTTGTTCATCAATAATGACTTGCAACGAATTCCCAAGCTCCAGGGTGAATTCAAGACATCTTGTTCTTCCTGAAAAGACTTCAACTGAAGACATTTTTCCCACATGCCTGCAACAGAAAGTTCTGTTGGAAATGGTTTCCTTGAAGCCAATAGATAAAGTTATCAGAACACATGAAGTTGGAACAACCATTTCATAAAACTCTTCTAGAAAATTCATCAGGTCAGCCGGCACCATGGCTCACTAGGCTAATCCTCCAACTGTGGCGCCGGCACCCTGGGTTCTAGTCCTGGTTGGGGCGCCGGATTCTGTCCCGATTGCTCCTCTTCCAGTCCAGCTCTCTGCTGTGGCCCAGGAAGGCAGTGGAGGATGGCCCAGGTGCTTGGGCCCTGCACCCGCATGGGAGACCAGGAGAAGCGCCTGGCTCCTGGCTTTGAATCCGTGCAGCACGCCAGCCGTAGCGACCATTTGGGGGGTGAACCAATGGAAGGAAGACCTTTCTCTCTGTCTCTTTCTGTCTATAACTCTCTGTCTCTCTCTCTCACTGTCTAAGTCTGCCTTGCAAATAAATAAATAAAATTGAAAGAAAGAAAATTCATCAAGTCTGTTCTCCGAACTCTGGACAAAAATTCCCCTTGTTTCCTGGTTGTCCTCAAGGTCAGGGGGATGGCCCCAGGCTTACA
Source organism: Oryctolagus cuniculus (assembly GCF_051225735.1). NCBI lineage: Eukaryota > Metazoa > Chordata > Mammalia > Lagomorpha > Leporidae > Oryctolagus > Oryctolagus cuniculus. The sequence continues at coordinate 33,480,582 of NC_142877.1, forward strand.
GATGGCATCAGAGTAGTCCATTCCCTAGTAAATACTCAAGGACATTTTGCATGCGCTTGTATGCATGTGTGACATCCAGCAAAGTATCACTGCATACACTGTAAGATCTTGAAGGGTATTTTCAATGATGTCTGGAAAGCATAATTTTGAATTTGTGTCTTCCTGACATCTTCAGGAGCCCATCTGCAGAGCCTCAGCCATCATCTGCCCCAGGGAAAGGAGAGAGCCAGAACAACCAAGCAGTATGGTGAATGGATATGGCATTTGTGCAAAGCCGCATGACATTTGAGAGTTTCTTTCCAGCAAAGATAGTGCTGAAGAATGACAAAACATAGAAGTAGCCACTGGGGACCATCAGTTTGTCAGGAAAGTTTTCTCTTGTGTCTCTTTGAAGATGATTCCTTCCCATTAAGGTTATATCTTTTCCTCTTCTGCAACACAGTTTCCTTTTCCATTGACTATCAGATCTTCTTTAGAATGGCATCTAAGAACAATGCTTTTCCCATTTCTTGAAGGGTTTACATTTTTCCTACTTTGGATCTGAATACTTCAGACTACATGTATACTAAAGATTATTTGGGCTGGCGCCACGGTTCAATAGGCTAATCCTCCACCTGCAGTGCCAGCACACCAGGTTCTAGTCCCGGTCCGGGCATTGGATTCTGTCCCGGTTGCCCCTCTTCCAGGCCAGCTCTCTGCTGTGGCCTGGGAGTGCAGTGGAGGATGGCCCAGGTGCTTGGGCCCTGCACCCGCATGGGAGACCAGGAGAAGCACCTGGCTTCTGGCTTCGGATCAGCGTGGTGCGCCGGCTGCAGCGTGCTGGCCATGGCAGCCATTGGAGGGTGAACCAACAGCAAAAGGAAGACCTTTCTCTCTGTCTCTCTCACTGTCCACTCTGCCTGTCAAAAAAAAAAAATGATTTGTAGGTGATAGTATATGATTGACATGTCCAATAAGAAGCTTATCTATCTTTTATTAAGAAAACAGGTAAGCTGGCACCACAGCTCACTAGGCTAATCCTCCGCCTGCAGCGCCAGTACTCCAGGTTCTAGTCCCACTTGGGGCACTGGTTCTCTCCCGGTTGCCTGGCTTCCAGTCCAGCTCTCTGCTGTGGTTTGGGAAGGCAGTGTAGGATGGCTCAGGTGCTTGGGCCCTACACCCACATGGGAGACCAGGAGAAGCACCTGGCTCCTGGCTTTGAATCCGTGCAGCACGCCAGCCGTATTGACCATTTGGGTGGTGAACCAATGGAAGGAAGACCTTTCTCTCTGTCTCTCTCTCTCACTGTCTAACTCTGCCTGTCAAAAAAAAAAAAAAGAAAGAAAGAAAGAAAGAAAGAAAACAGATAACAGACTTGAATTTTATCCTTGTGGACTGACCTTACACTTCTGAAGTTAATTTCTCCTCCTGTTGGTTTTACTCCAGAAAATGGTAGCATTGCTTCTTCTTATGCTTTGATGCTTCATAATCTCATTCTTTTTTTTTTTTTCTTTTTTTGACAGGCAGAGTGGACAGTGAGAGAGACAGAGAGAAAGGTCTTCCTTTTGCCATTGGTTCACCCTCCAATGGCCACCACGGCCGGTGCGCTGCGGCTGGCGCACTGCGCTGATCCGAAGGCAGGAGCCAGGTGCTTCTCCTGGTCTCCCATGGGGTGCAGGGCCCAAGCACTTAGGCCATCCTCCACTGCCTTCCTGGGCCACAGCAGAGAGCTGGCCTGGAAGAGGGGCAACCGGGACAGAATCTAGCGCCCCGACCAGGACTAGAACCCGGTGTGCCGACGCCGCAAGGTGGAGGATTAGCCTAGTGAGCCGTGGCACCGGCCATAATCTCATTCTAATATGATTATGTTTAATAATTATTCTAAATGATTGTGTTTTAATTAAGCTTATAATTATCTCTAATATATTAGCTTGCTTGAATTCATAGATTTTTAGAACTAGAGAATTAAGTGTCCATGTAGTTTACTCGTCCTGTGGCTAAAGAATTTGTCCTTAACCAATTGTTGCTGGCAAGAGTAGAAGTTGAATTTCTTGTGCTGTTACTAATTTTTTTAAGAAAGCAATATGTTTTTCCTACCTCAGTTTTCCATCCTTCTGTGTCCCTCAGTTTTCCATCCTGTGTTTCTCAGTGGTTCAAAACATATTTATTATAAACAATTTTTTGAATAGTGCAAGGTTAATTTAAAAAACTTGGATATTCAAGTTGACAGCAATAGCAATATTCCAGATATAAGATACAAGGAAGGGAGAAAAATCCTCTGAAAATCTGTTCTCTATCTCTAAGAATGTACTAGTCAAAACTGGTTTTTGAGACTAATTCATTATGTCAAAACATCTGCATTTTTGAAAATGAACTCCTGATCCCTTAGCTGATACCTAGATTGCAAACTAGGCTCTAAAAATTCCTTCATGGAGGATTCTTTAATGATTTCATATAATTATAAATAATCCTCACACTGATGAACCTAACTCTCATTTTTCCAATTATTTTAATCTGTGCCAAAATTAATGTTAGAATTTTTACTTTCTATGAAATACCAAAGGTAGAGAAGATAAATCAAAATATTATGGTTTAATTGATGTGTAGAATATTAACTGGCTTTGTATTTAATCTGGCAATATTTATCAAAAAGAATACATATATGCATATTATATCAATGTCTTATAGCCTCCAAATGGCTTTATCATCTTCCTGGTTTCATAATTAGTGAAATAAACTTTGACACAGTCTTTGGCATGTTGCAAATTATGTCTTGGTCTGAATTATAACATTTTCATTGGAGGGTGACAAATATGTGGCTTATACGCCTTCACATTTCTGATCTGCACCATAAAAATTAATCACAAACATGGTTTGAATCTCTCTCTATTCAAGTGCCCAAAAGTCACTAACAATAAATTGGAATTTGTTCCAAAGTTAAAATTCATTTGTCCTCTTTGACCTATTGACATGTTTTACCTTAATTGCTTTTCAAACATCAGACAAAAGTATAGTTATTCCTGCAAGATAACAGTTATAAACCTATAGCCTTAGGATCCAGTCCAGCATCAGAAAGATGCATGTTAGGTCACAAAACATTTTATTGTTGTACTGTAGTTTACGTGCCTTCAGAAGAAACGTACACTTGTCCAACTTACCAGTAAACTGGCAAGTAAACCTGTTAACTACCCTGCCCCCCTCATATGCACATTCATCTAGCTATTATATTACTGCTTTTTTGATGGCCTCTGAAGATATGTGCATTTATTTCCTATCTCCTGAGGAAGCTGTAATTAGAGATTGAGTTGTATGAAATTGCCATTTCATAGGTTGAAATGCCCAACATTAACAATCTCATATGAGTTGATGTAATTGAAAAACAGGAATCAAACAAAATTGTGCTTCTGTTGGTAATCTCCCAGTTTCAAGCAGTCCATTCTCTTTTTAAAATCACTATAATCATCCAAAAGAATTGGTGATCTAACACTTCCTTTACACAAAGCATCATGGTAAACTCCATGGGTGACAACAGATGCAAGTGCACACCTTATTTTGAAGGTGCTGTTGCCTGGTTTTCAAGGTGAGTGATAGGCTATAAGATTATGAGCCATTTGCAGATAGAGAATGTGTTTCACTATGCTTTCTTTTTCTGTGTATTTCACATGTGGCAGGTAGTCAATAAATCTTTGCTAAAAGAGTGAAAGGTGGGGAGAGAGACAAAAAGAAGGAAAACAGGAAAGGTGAGAGGAATACAGAACTTAGTTTAAGAAGTACCTGAAAACTGAATTTGTCACAGAAAAAAGGAGAGCTACAAAGAAATTCAGTTTTTTTTAAACATTTGCTTCTAAATGAGTTTTATACTCCAAAATATTTTTAAAGCCATTTATTGAAATTGCTTTGACCCTAAGTTGACTTTGGTTCATTACCAAATATTGAAGTGAGTGCAAAGAGATATGTGCATTCTACCATCAGTGCATTTCCAAGATTTATTTGTTTGAGAGGCAGAGAGAGAGAGAGAGATAGGTCTTCCATCCATTAGTTCTCTCCCCAGATGGCTGCAACAGCTGGAACGAGGCCAAAGCCAGAACCAGGAGCTGCTTCTGGGTCTCCCACATGGGTGCGGGGCCAAGGACTTGGGCCAACTGCTGCTTTTCCCAGAACATAGCAGAGAGCTGGATTAGAAGTAAAGCAGTGGGGACTCAAACCAGTGCCCATATGGGATGCTGGCACTGCACATGGTGGCTTTACGCACTACAGCAGGGTGCCAGCCCTGATCAATACATTTTAAACAGGAGGCTTCAAGAGCAGTAACTAGTAATCTCATCAATAGCAACATGACCAGGAAGGTTTCTCTTAGATGAGTTACTTGAAGCCATGAATAATGGTATCTATTAAAAATTGTTCACCACAAATATGAAAATATAAGGAGCGTTATACTTCTCACTTCTTACTTTAAAAAATTATTTCAAAGACAGAGTTACAGAGAGGCAAAGAGAGTCTTCCATCTGCTGGTTCACTCCCCAAATGTCTACAATAGCCAGAGCTGGGGCTGTTCAAAGTGAGGAGCCAAGAGCTTCTTCTAGATTTCCACCTGGTTGCATAGGTCCAAGCACTTGGACTATCAGCTGTAGTCCCAGGCACAACATCAGGGAGCTAGATTGGAAATGGAGTAGCCAGTACTCAAACCAGCATCCATACAGAATGCTGGCATCACAGGCGGAAGTTCTACCTACTGCTACGCCCCAATGCCAGCCCCTATATTTCTCATTGTATTACAAGACACCTTCTTAGCTCTTTCTTTTCCTTTTATCATTATTGAAATTATAAAGGTGAATGGTAGGGGTAATTTTTAAGTAGTTTTTGGGGCAAATAATTATTTTTATTTAAAACTTCATTTAGGAAGTTTTTTTTCTTTATAAAAGAGCCACTATCAAAAGAACCAAAAACTAAATTTATTTATGTCTTTATTCATTCCTAGACAATATTAAAAGAGATTTCACTTTAGGGTTCCCAGAATTTGGGAAAAGTATTAATTAGTCACCTTGAGAAATTTGTTGGTTGTGTAAAACTTTTTGCTGTGGCAAAGAGTCAGGCCTAGCTTTTCCATTTGCATATGTCACATCCTTTCCTTATCATTCAGGAAAAAATAATGGTGCTCCAATCAATCAAAATGAATAGTTGTTTTTAGCTATAAATTTGATAGTTGGGATGTTGAGTAGGAAAATACAAATTTTTACATATTATTTGTGAGCCCATTGCTAGAACTTTAACAGAAAGGGAATTTGTTATGCATAATCAAAACCTTAAAAATACACATACTTTTTGAATCAGATTCCAATTCAGGAATTTATCCTAAAATAATTAAGGACATGTACACAAATTTAACTATGAGAGCATTTAATGCAATGTTAGACGCACTACTGAAAAAAATAGAAACAATTTTAATAAGTAACAATAGTAGCATATTACTTAGTTATGTTATACTTTTATATCCTATACCATATAAAATATAAAATTATATTCTTTGTTAGAGTTAGTATCTTTATGGAATTTTCATATTAAAATGGTCATAACAGATTGTTCAATTAAAATGAGCAAAGATTGCTCAAATATATGTACGTGTGATTGAATTTTTATAGTAGAATCATACAACCACATTTTTTTCTCTGAAAGAATGCTAAGATTTTGACAGTATTACCTCTGAAGGAAGAGCAAGTGATATTTAGGGAAAAAAAGGTTTCTAATTCTTTTCAGATTTTTTTATTTTTAAATAAACATATACTAGTTTATATTAAAACAAACTATTTCAAGAAGAAAAATAACAAGTGCTACCCTCCAACATTTACTGGCAATGTTTTCACTATCCACGGACATGCTGTTGTTTTGAGGCTTTGATTGCTAGAGTTAAAGAAACTATGGGTTGGACCAAAATACTTAAACACAACTCTATATCTGTAGCAATTACTATAATAAAGACAAAGAATTGTCTCAACACATGTGGCAAAATATCAAATTGTACATCATAACTATAATTTTTAACAACTACACCTCAAACATAAAACAAGATTTATCTCAACAAGTAGCATTAATCACCTCAGAAAGGTTGTAACAATAGAAAAATTTCTAAATAGAATCTAAAAGTCAAAGTGGTAGTCATAGTTTTTCCATTTGAAGTAAAATCATTCTAAATATGAAGTCCAAAGAACTTTTTTAGGAACATTCAATTTTTTATTCCAAGAAGTCTCAAATTTGGTCATCTGTATTTTCTGTTTCAGGAAAAAAGATAATTACTTGAAAACACTTCCACTACTTTAAATTGTAAAGCTACTTAGACATAACTGGTTTGATTATAAAAGTAAGATATATTCATAATAAAAAATTGTCCCAAATTCTATCACCCAGTGACTAACACTGATATTTTGGTGCCTGTCCACAAATGTTGATCCGATTTTTAAATTTGAAAACTAAAGATGGGTGTTTAGCTATTTCATTCCTGTGAAAAGTCAGTGGAGATCAGATAGCTACATTTTTTTCTGTTATTTTTTTCTGTTTGTGGCATTGCCTACATTAAGATGCAATTGTTTTTGCCTTCTACCTTGGACTTAAAAGAGTTTTCTGGCAAAAATAAATAATAAATAAGTAAGTAAGTAAGTATGTACAATCAACCGGATACCAGCAGCCCAGTAAACGAATGCATTCACATCGCCTCAACTCTGTTTCCTCCAGGGCAAATATCAGTGGACGGATTTATGCGCTACCTGAGTGGAGAAGAAAATGGAGTTGTTTCACCTGAGAAACTGGATTTGAATGAAGACATGTCTCAACCCCTTTCTCACTATTTCATTAATTCCTCGCACAACACCTACCTCACAGGTATGAATTCCTAGTTCTTTGAGAGTTTCCTTATCTGATCTTACCAAATATCACCCTTGTTGACAAGCAAAGGTTTGTTTTTTCTGAGAACTCTGGGATCCCACCACCACCAGTCTCCACTTATAAACAGACCAACCACATGTGTGTGAAGCAGTATCATCATTTTCCCATGAACAAGTTTTCTAAAGTGTGTCTACAGCTGATGTCTTCAGACTGGTGGGATTTTTGTGAAGCTAAACTGATTGTTCAGTGAACTTCAAGCCTTTTATAACTACCTGGTCCCCTGGACTGTGTTCTAAAGGAGGGCTCCGTGGCCCTTAATAACTTCTGTGAAAAGTGAATTCCTTTTTGCTCAAAGTGGAACAGCCCTTTAGACAAAAAAAAAAAAAATTGACCTGTGAATGACACTTACATTTCTGAGTAAATACAATAATTAAGTAGGAAAAAAAAAACAATGAATTTCCTAACTAGATCCTAAATTGAACATTTCCATGATTTTTTTAAACTTTTATTTAATGAATATAAATTTCCAAAGTACAGCTTATGGATTACAGTGGCCCCCCCTACAACTTCCCTCCCACCCGCAACCCTCCCCTTTCCCTCTCCCTCTCCTCTTCCATTCACATCAAGATTCATTTTCAATTCTTTTTATATACAGAAGATCAGTTTAGTATATATTAAGAAAAGATTTCAACAGTTTGCACCCACATAGAAACACAAAGTGAAAGAGTACTAGTTATAGCATTAAATCACAATGTACAGCACATTAAGGACAGAGGTCCTGCATGAGGAGTAAGTGCACAGTGACTCCTGTTGTTGACTTAACAAATTGACACTCTTGTTTATGGCATCAGTAATCACCCTAGGTCTTGTCATGAGTTGCCAAGGCTATGGAAGCCTTTTAAGTTCACTGACTCTGATCATATTTAGACAAGGTCGTAGTCAGAGTGGAAAGTTCTCTCCTTCCTTCAGAGAAAGGTACCTCCTTCTTTGAAGACCTGTTCTTTCCACTGGGATCTCACTCGTGGAGGTCTTTCATTTAGTTGTTTTTTTTTTGTTTGTTTGTTTGTTTGTTTGTTTGTTTTTTTGCCAGAGTGTCTTGGCTTTCCATGCCTGAAATACTCTCATGGGCTTTTCAGCCAGATCCGCGTGCCTTAAGGGCTGATTCTGAGGCCAGAGTGCTGTTTAGGACATCTGCCATTCTATGGGTCTGCTGTGTATCTCGCTTCCCATGTTGGATCGTTCTCTCCCTTTTTTATTCTATCAGCTAGTATTTGCAGACACTAGTCTTTTTTTCCATGATTTTTAATGTAAAACTATTGAAATATATAAATGTATATATTACCTCACCATAGTCATATTTGAGAAACTTATAATAAATACATATTTTAATTATCAAAATATATTTCATTCAGAATATTTTCTGTATGGCAGATCTTTATTTTTTTAAAGAATAATTTTATTTATTTGAAAGTCAGAGTTACACAGAGAGAGAAGGAGAGGCAGAGAGAGAGAGAGAGGTCTTCCATTCTGCTGATTCACTCCCCAAATGACTGCAACGGCCAGGGCTGAGCTGATCTGAAGCCAGGAGCCAGGAGCTTCCTCCAGGTCTCCCACTTGGGTGCAGGGATCCAAGGAATTGGGCCATCTTCTACTGCTTTCCCAGGCCATAGCAGAGAGCTGGATCAGAAGAGGAGCAGCCAGGACTAGAACCAGCACCCATATGGGATGCCAGCGCTGCAGGCTGTGGCCACAGCACCGGCCCCAGATCTTTATTTTTTTAAGATGTATTTATTGATTTGAAAGAGTGACAAAGAAAGAGATCTTCCATCTTCTGATGCTCACACAGCCTGGGCTAGGCTAGGCCTAAGCCAGGAGGCAGGAACTCCATCCAGGTCTCCCAAATGGGTGGCAGGAACCCACATACATTTGCCATCACTCATTGCCTTCCCAGACACATTAAGATGAAATTGAATCAGAAACAGTTTCGGGCAGGAATCCAGGACTCCAAAATGGAATGCAGACATCCCAAACAACAGCTTCACTCACTGTGCCATAACATCTATGCCTATATGGCAGATTTTTTATCATAGGTGTCAAAAAGTCTTTGTAGGAATGCTGCTGCTGTATATCACTCTCCTGTTCACAAAGTCTATCATACAAACATCTAAGGCTGCCAGACCTAATACATCACAAGTCTGGGATCCTATGTGGTATCTGTGTGTTGAAGATGTTCTCCACGCCTTGAGGGTAGTTTTGATGAACTTGTAGCTCATTATCCAAGGATGTGTGTCATGTAACCAACAGTGGGATGCACATAAAGACAAGGGAGATATACAGGCCGTTGATAGCCATGGAGGTCCAACCACGTGACAAAAAAGAATTTCTTCCTCTAGAATTCCTTAAAGAGATCAATTCTCTCCAAATTCAAATGTGCAATGTGTTGATCCTGAGCCCAGCATTAGCCTGGAATCCTTCATTAGGTGAACAAAAGCTTAGAATAGCAGTCAGTCTTTGATGAAGATAGCTACATAGCTCTGGAGAACTAGAATGAGCTACCCTAGATGATTCCATGTAATTCAAGACTACCTAGTTGGAGCCATATAGTCTGAGTCCTACAGTCATTTGAACTGCAATTTCATGTTCTTCACAGAAATTTCAAGGCTTTCAAGCCATCTTGTCACCTTTTCATTTCAACCGACCTTGTGTGCTAACAAAAATTCATGTCACAAAGCTATGTTTATTTGTTGTCATCCTAAACCACATTCTACTCATTTACTGTTACATAATGAAACATTCCAAGACTCAATTTCATAAAACCACCACTGTTTTATTTATATATTATTTTATTTATATAATCTTTATATATTATAATATATATTTATATATTATGTTCATTTTATTTATATATTTATATATTATATTTTATTTATATATGTACATATATATACACACACATATATAAATTTTATTATTTGAAAGACTGAGACAAATCTTCCATATGCTGGTACACTCCTCAAATGCCTGCCCACCCAGGGCTAGGCAAGCAGGAAACTAGGACCCAGGAATTCAATCTGGGTCTCCCATGTGGGTGGCAAGGACCCAAGTATTTGAGCCATCACCTGTCACTTCCCAAGTGTGCATTAGCAGGAATCTGGAATCGGAGCAGAGCCAGGTCTTGAAACAAGGTACTCCAATATGAGATGCAACGCCGTAATTGCTACACCGGGTGCCTGCCCCACAATTTTATCTTGTCACATTATGTAGATAAAGATTTCAGACCACAAATTGGGGGCATTGCTTGCCTCTGTTCCTTGGTGTCTTAGGCTTTAGTTAGGAATAGAATGGGGGAATGGGGTGGATACTGGGAATCATCTGGAGGATTCAACAGTAAGTCTGGCATCTAGGCTGAATGACCCAACAGCTGGATTCAGGTTGAAGGATGGGCCTGGTTGCCTACAAGAGGCCTTACCATGTAACAAAGGCTTCTTTACAGCATGGCAATCCAAGGATAGGTGGATTTCATTTTAAGTGATAACTCAGGGCTAGCTATAAGAGTTAAGTGCCCCAGAGAACAAAGAGGAAGCTTAATTGCCTCTTGGCAATTAACTTACAAAGCTCTATTGAGTCACTTCTTGCTTTGTAGAAGGGTCACAAGTATATTTCAGAGTCAGAGGGGATGTAAGACCACAACTTTCTATGGGAGAGTGTCAAGGAATTTTCATTCCTGTTTTAAAACCAGTACAGGTTCTATAAGTTTAAGACAAGATTATCAATTTAGGCCACTTGGATTCTATTCCTCAGGATGCCTATGGAAATTTTTCAGCTCCTCATCAAGTTCATAAGCCTTTGTATAGGAACTTTTTTTTTCCTTCTTAGGGGTTTTTAATTTTATTTAATACCATTGACCTATTTAGCAGACTACAAAAGCCTGTGGACTCATCTCAAAATGTTAAATGTATAAAATAAAGTATCAAGGATTAAAGAGGAAACAGATTCCACAGAGTATTTTTAACAAATGTAAAACACAAAATAATATTTATCTTTTTATTAACATAATTTAAATGAGTCAAAGAAATATGTTGTGATATTTGCAACAAATGGAATATGATGTGAAAATATTTGTGATTTCTACAGGAGAAAAAAAGCATGGATCATGCTAATATTACTGTGGCTTGTGACCTATATTCATAACTGTAGAGAATGTTAAAATTGAAGATGTAAACCTTTTTCTCATCTAAATTCAAGGAGTCTCTGGAAAGTCAAGCTGAGTCAAGACCTTTAACTTAAAGGATCCAAAGTATAACTTTAAAAACCTGGGTTCGTGTTTGGCACAGTGGTTAAGCCACCGCTTGGGACACCCACATCCCACATGAGAGTGTCTCAGTTTATATCCTGGCTCTGTTTTGGATATCAGCATCCTGATAATGGGCACGCTGGGGTGCAGCAAATGATAGCTCAAAATTTTGCATCCCTACCACTTGCACGAAGACTGAGATTGAGTCCCTAGCTCTTGGCTTCAGCTTGACTCAGCTCTGGCAGTTGTAGGCATTTGGAGAGCAGATGGGAGATTGCAGTATTTCTCTCTGTCACTCCATTTCAGTACATATATGTTTTTAAATAATAAAATCCTAGCGCACGATAGAGTCTTACATTTATCATATACTTAGGACAAGATTCTTAAAAATACTTAAATTTATGCCCGGTTGAATTTTGAATATTTTATATGGTCTTATCTACCTGAAAGTCACAATACTGAGTGATCTTAAAACAATCCATTTAAGTCCAAAGATGCCTTTTAATTGATGTACTGATATTCATGACTTTCTAGGGTATTTGTCATGTAGAGTCAGCAATACCAAAATGATTGAATGGTGAGACTAATCAGATATTCACTCTATTCTTTCCAATTTCCTTGGGAAAATAGTGATTTTACTCTTTCTGCATACCATTATGGACTTAAGCTTTTCAGATTTTGTGTATATTAATTTAATGACAGTCATTATGCTCCTTCTGTTGGCCAGATTGTCTCAACTTTGAGCAGTGGGAGCCTGTATAGGCTGGCATCTGCATCCTCTTGACATGACACTTTGCTTTTGAAAATGTCTTTGATTTCTGGCGCATAAAGATCTTCCAGGCTCACCTTATTTCTTTCTGCTCCAGACAAGGAATCATTTTCCCAACAAGTCCTGGTTCCTTTAGGTGGAATTAAATGCAGTATGTGTAACGATCATCATGACCTTGTGTGCTGTTTCTGAACTATTTCAGTGAACAAAACAAGGGAAGACAGATATTTTTATTTTTTTCTTATAAAAGCATGATTCACAATTATTTCCACCCATATCTTCTGACTTAAATTCCTGTTTCTGTAGCTGTGTTTCCTAGCAATCTGGTTACCTAACAATTTATACATAATTACTCATTTGCTTTACTAACAGCACAATAATAATTCTAAGAAAATGGGTCAACATTAACACATTAACACAAACAGAAAAACTACTCAATTTTTTCCTTTTTAAAATTTTTATTTATTTTCATTTTATTTGAAAAGTGTGGAGAGCAGAGAGAGAGTGGGGGTGTTCCATCCCCAAATGGTTGCAACAGCCAGGGCTAGACCAGGCCAAAGCCAGAAGCTGGGCTCTCCATCTATGTCTCCCATATGGGTGGCAGGGCACTAGTACTAGGGCTGACATCCACTGCCTTCCCAGAGTATTATCAAGAAGCTGGATAAGAAGCAGAGCAGTCAGGACTCAAACTTTGAATACTGTTGTTGCAAGTAGTGGCTTGACCTGCTATTCCACAATGTGGGCCAAACAAGTAGCACCTTAACTTCTGTGTAAAATGTCCATCCCAGTTATTTAAAAACAAAACAAGACAAAAACAAACGCACTGCATTTCGTTAAGAATTCTCAGTCAGTATCATTACTTCTAGAGTCACTCATATGGCCTCTTTCCCTTGAACTTTGTTAGAACAAATATGGCAGAGAATTTCACTCCATTGTGTCAGGCTGGTTTCAATGTGAAGATATTAGCATAAAAACCTCATTTGACTTATGGGTCAATTTGGTTTTATTTTATACACTATTAGTAGTATCATTATTTTAATTGCAGATAAAATATTATAAAACTTTTATTTTCAAAAGTTGATAAATGTAAGCATTTATGATCTGAAATTGCAAACTCCCCAAAACCAATCAAGAATGCTATAACATAGAATATTATGGAACAATAGGGCTCATATTAAATTTTAAAATCAATACCTAGAAGATAAGTGATTTTATTGCCATTTCCAGAGAAGTAGAAATTTTGTCTGTGGAAACATTATTTCATATAGGAGGTATTTGTGGATAAAGGGAAGGTTTTCTTTTCAAATGAGTTTAAGAAATGCTGCGTACAAAAATTAGCCTCTGCTAGAATATATATTACATTTTAAAATATTTATTTTATTTATTTGAAAAGCAGACAGGCAGGCAGGTAGACATAGAAAGATCCCCTATTCACGGGTTCACTCCCCAAATGCCCTCTAACCCTTGGGCTGGGCCATCTAATCTGAAATTCAGTCCAAGTCTTCCCAAGAGGAACAGGACCCAACTACCTGAGCCACCACTGCTGCCTCCAGAGTGCACATTAACTGAAACAGGAATCAGGAGCAGAGCTGAGACTCAAAGCCAGACACTCCAATATGGGATATGAGCATCTCAAACAGCATGATAACTGCTACACCAGGTGCCCATCCAACTGTAGTGTATTTTGAATATAGGAAAAAGGACCAGAGATTTACAATCATTAAGGAGATGACCAGTCTTACATCTCCCTTGTCATTACTGTAATTCTTTCTTGAGCAACTTAAGAACTTATATTCCTGAGAAATACTGTTCCAAATCAGGAGAATTATAATATGTGGGATATTTTATATTGAACATTCAATGAAATCATAAAAATTAAATATACAGTATGCAAAACCAATCATTTTAGCAGTGCATTATTATGTCTATTTTTCTACTCATTTTTGCCCCTTTGTTGAATATTGAACATGCCCAAAAGAAAAAAAATAAATTGAATCATTGAGAGAAATATATGCACAAAATTAGTTGGTTTTTAATTACAATAGTCATTTTCTAGGGTTCTGGATGGTCTTGCAACACTCAGCAATGGTTATGCTTTAAATTATTGTTTTTCCTCAAGGAATCCACTCTTTGACTCAAGGAAACAATCCTAGAATGAACATTGTGCAGTCATTTCAACATACTTTGTAGCTCTTCATAAACCCTCTCATACTCCGAATCATTTGGGAGATAATGGCTCTGGATACACAGTCTAGGCAACATGTTCTATCTCTGGATATGAATGTCTTTTTTCAGCTTAAGAAAAAACCTTATAAGGGGTAAGCTTTTAAAGCACAGTGGTTAAGATGCCACTTTGGATGCCCACATTCCATATTGTAGTGCTTGAGTTCAAGCTCTAGCTGCATTTACAATGTCAGCTTCCTGCTGATGTGTCCCCTGAAAGACAGCAGTGATGTCTCATGTGGTTAGGTTCCTGCCACCTTGGCAGGAGATCTGGATTGAGTTATCTGTTCCTTGCTACCGCCTAGCCAAGCCCCAACTGTTGCAGGCAGTAGGGAAGTGAACCAGCAAATGAGAGGTAGGTCTCTTTCTGTCTCTCAAATAAATTATATTGACTTGAGAGCTTAGGTATCTCAATAATCTGAGGAATTATAATTGATTGTATCAAATGATTATTTAGCTACTTTCCTCATGCTTTTTTTTTTTAGAATTATTTCATTTATTTGAAAGACAGAGTTACAGAGAGAGGTAGAGACAGAGAGAGAGGTCTTCCATTCTGCTAGTTCACTCCCGCAATGCTCAAAGCTGAGCCGATATAAAGCCAGGAGCCAGGAGCTTCTTCCAGTTCTCCATATGGGCGCAGGGTCCCAAGGACATGGGCCATCTTCCACTGCCCTCCCAGGACATAGCAGAGAGCTGGATTGGAAGAGGAGCAGGTGGGACTGGAAGCAGTGTCCATATGGATGCCAGCGCTGCAGGCTGGGGCCTTAACCCACTGTGCCACAGCCTCGGCCCCTAAGAATGTGTTTTGCCTGCAGAACCAGCCTAAGAATGATTCAAGCCCTAGTTGTGCTTTTGTGTCACTCTGCACCAACCCAAGACTTTGAGTCTTTCGTATTTCCTCCATTTATCCCTGAGCAAATGCTACCCTTCACTATTTATTTCATATTTAAAGCATATACCTACCTGGAAGACATGAGTGGTAGAGTGGAAAGAAAGTGAGCTTGGGAGACATAACAGACTTTAAAAAAATTCATGGAAGCCGGCGCCGTGGCTCAATAGGCTAATCCTCCACCTGCGGCACCGGCACACCAGGTTCTAGTCCCGGTTGGGGTGCCGGATTCTGTCCTGGTTGCCCCTCTTCCAGGCCAGCTCTCTGCTGTGGCCCGGGAGGGCAGTGGAGGATGGCACAAGTGCTTGGGCCCTGCACCCACATGAGAGACCAGGAGAAGCACCTGCCTCCTGGCTTCGGATCAGCACAGTGCGCCGGCCGCAGTAGCTATTGGAGGATGAACCAACGGCAAAGGAAGACCTTTCTCTCTGTCTCTCTCTCTCTCACTGTCCACTCTGCCTGTCCAAAAAAAAAAAAAAAAAAAAAAAAAAAAAAATTCATGGTAACTAATGGAAAAAAAGCTAATCTATAGAAGTGAAATTGACACTTTGAAATGCAATGACTTTAAATAGCTCTTGTCTCAACTGTTGAGGAACAAGGTTTTTTTTTTTTCATACTAACTACTCTAGTTAGTGTAAGGTTAATTTTATGTGTATAAAGTTAATTGAAAATAAATCTTAGTAAAAAACAAGAATGGGATAAGAAAGGGAGGAGGAAGAAGAGTTGAAGGGAGGGAAGGATGAGAAGAATCACTGTGTTCCTAAATTTGTATATATGAATTGCATGAAGATTATATTCCTTGATAAAAGGTTTCTAGATAATAAATAAATAAAAGGCCATTTTGGTACAAACATTTTTTAAATAATTTTTAAGATTCCTTGTTAGTGTGGATATAAAGAATTTTTATACAAAACCAAGCTTACCTTTTTTTATAAAAAAGGTTTCTTTATTTGAAAGACAGAGTTACAGACTGAGAAAGGCAGAGACAGAGAGAGAGGTCTTCCATCCACTGGTTCACTCCCCAAATGACCACAATGGCTGGAGCTGAACTGATCCAAAGTCCGCTTCTTCCGAATCTCTCACATAGGTGTGGTGGCTCAAGGACTAGGGCCCATCCCCCACTGCTTTCTTGGGTGCATTAGCAGGGAACTGGATCAGAAGTTGAGCGGCCTGGACTCGAACTGGTGCCCTATGGGATGCCAGCACTGAAGGCTGGGGCTTTAACCCACTGCACCACAGCGCCGGCCCCAAAAGATAAATTTACCTTTAAAATTTTTTTAGTTTATTTGACATGAAGAGAGACAGAGACAGCTCACATTGCTAGTTCACTCCTCAAATGCCCACAAGGTTGTGACAGAACTGAGCTAGAAGCCAGAAATACAATTCAGGTCTCTTACATGATTAGCAGGAACACAACTTAGTTGAGCCATTGCCAAGTCTACCTATAGTCTGTATTAGCAAAAAGCCAGTCAAGAGCCTGAACCAGGGGCAAGCATTGTGGCACAGTGAGTAAACCTGATGCCTGCCATACCAGCATCCCATATGAGCACTGGTTCAAGTCCTGGCTGTTCCATCTCCAATCCAGCTCCCTGATAATGCACCTGGGAAAACAGAAGATGACCCAAGGGTTTGGGCCCTTACTACCCACATGGGAGACCACAATGAAGCTCCAAGGCCATGGCTTCAGGCTGGCCTAGCCATGGCCATCGCAGCCAATTGAAGAGTGTAGTAACTCTGTCTTTCAAACAAATAAATCTTTAAAAAATAAAGTAAAAAGAGCCAGAGCTAGTAATCAAACCCTAGCACTCTTGAGATAGAGGCATCTTAACCTCTAGGCTGAACACCCTGTTTCTAAATTTATCTTTTAATTCTTTTTTCTACAAACTTTTTGAAGTACTTTATAAACTGTCCTGGCTTAAATTTGCCTTTAAGTAAATTATATACTGAACTCTTCTGAACCTTGGTTTTTTTTTGTTTGTAAAATGAAGACAAATTAAAACAGCCAGGGTTCTTGTGTCTGAATGCAAGAAGATGCTGTAACTTAATGGGCTTCAGATTAATGGATTTATTACCTCACACAGTAAGTTGCCCAGCAGAGAAATGGTTGAGTCAGGAATTCTTTTTTTTTTTTTTTTTTTTTTTGACAGGCAGAGTTAGACAGTGAGAGAGAGACAGAGAGAAAGGTCTTCCTTCCGTTGGTTCACCCCCCAAATGGCCGCTACGGCTGGCGCGCTGTGCCGATCCAAAGCCAGGAGCCAGGTGCTTCCTCCTGGTCTCCCATGCGGGTGCAGGGCCCAAGCACCTGGGCTATCCTCCACTGCCTTCTAGGGCCACAGCAGAGAGATGGACTGGAAGAGGAGCAACCGGGACTAGAACCCGGGGTACTGGCACCGCAGGCAGAGGATGAGCCTAGTGAGCCGCGGCGCCGACAGGAATTCATTATTGTCATTGGGCATCCAGGTACTCCTTTTTGGTGCCTTCATATTTTCACAGTATTGCTACTCCATGAGTCAAGATCCACAGGCACAGGAAAGGTTCCTGTGTGTGTTCCTTTCTAAAAGTGAGGGAAATGTTCCTAGATGTTCCCCTAACATCCTTCCCCAGCCCCCGTCCAGTAGACACCTGTATATGATGGATCCCAGAGTTATAACCATGTGCTCGTGCCCACATCAGTCACTAGTGCGGTAAATGTAACTGCCATGACTGACTTAAAAGGGTCAAGATTTACCCTAAGACTGAGTTGTAAACCCTGAAGCATATCAGAACCTAAATAAACTACCCCATTGTGAAGGAGAAAGGGTGACCTGAAGTGTAGGATTGAGATAAGAGTTTAAACTCGCTGATGAATAAGAAACTTGTTCTTTGCTTACACTTGCGTCCCTACCTGAATTGTAAGGGTACAAAATATGTCTCCTGTATTTTTCTATCCCATTAACTAGCATTTGCCTCCCACAGAAAAGTTGTTTGGGAAGATGTACAGACACCAATGGGGAAGCTCCTATAAACAGTAAGGCATATGTTTCAAGTTGTTTTCTCAAAGATGGGAATCTTTGCTCTTCCAGACATTTTTGCACATAAGGCATCTCATGGCAATTGGCTCTGTGTTCAAGAGCTTCATGGTCTCTCTAGTGAGGCAACAAAGACTGTGGCAACAGAGAAAGAACAGCTCCATCAAATTGATGCCTTCAAAGATGATCAAGATGAACTACACGTTTTCTGTAGTTTGAGCAATACCCTCAGGTGTAGCTGTGGGATTCAGTGCACCAAAATGGCTATTCCAGAATTAAAAGCAAAGAGAAAGCAGTCAGCATTAACAAATGCATCACATTCTAGAACTTTTTTGCCCTGGCAGTTAAAGAGAAGACAAAAAATAATGATAATCATAAAAGATAGGAAATTAATCACCGGTCTTTGAGATCTGAAAAAGTCTGTATTGCTAGAAGGATTGTTTTTTTTTTTTTTTTTTTTTTTTCAATTTTCTGGCCCCTTCTATCATTTGATGCCTTGGGTAATCTGAGACAAAGCTCAAGGGAATCCAAACAGCCACCCAATATGAGTGCAGTCAAGTGAGAAGCTGCAGAGCTGTGACTACAGGCAGTAATAGTCTTATGAACTGATCTGAGAGGTAGCTGCAGGTCAGAAGTTCAATCAAGGGCTTGGAATATGTTGCAGAAGCTGTTCACAGCCAGTGGAGATGATGCCAAGTGTTGAAAGTCTAATGACAAATCCCAAATCCCAACACCTGGTATTCCACTGACCTCAGAAGCTATGTTTATTTGCTCTAATCAAAGGGAAATACAGTAGGTAAATGGAATGTGATAATGAAAAGGTCAAAATTTTAAGGAAGAAAAATAAACCAACTTTGAGAATGGTAGAAAATAATGAAGAATATTAATACTTGTGTTTGAGAAAATCTCCATAAATGAAGTAAAACTGCAGGAAGTTAGTATGCATTCCAAAGATTAGGAAAATTAGGAATAAATATAGATTTTCAAAATATTTCTTTGAGAGACTTCCACTTCTAATAAAATATTATTTATTCTAACAATGAGCAACAGTGTTGCATTGGAGTAATTCTGTTGGTTTTAAGAGTTGGATAATAAACAAAGATATATAAATACACACTCATTCTTTAGTTATTTTCAAGTTCTTTTGTGGCTACATTCTGAATGTTTTTAAAGACATTGACTGGGGGCCGACATTATGATGCCACAGAGGCATCCCACATCCAAATTACCAATTTGAGTCTCAACTGCTCTACTTCTAACCAGCTTCCTTCAAATGCACCTGGGAAGCAATGAGTGATGGCCAAAGTACTGCAACCGATGTGGGAGACCAAGGTGCAGCTCCTGGCTTTGGCCTGGCCCAGTCCTAGCCCTTATGGCCATTTTGGGAATGAACCAGCTGATGGAAGATCTCTGTTTCTCTCTCTCTCTCTCTCCCTTTGCCTTTCAAATAAATAAATATTTAA
The DNA here is from genome assembly GCF_051225735.1 of Oryctolagus cuniculus. Lineage (NCBI taxonomy): Eukaryota > Metazoa > Chordata > Mammalia > Lagomorpha > Leporidae > Oryctolagus > Oryctolagus cuniculus. The sequence goes on from NC_142877.1 coordinate 33,500,083, forward strand.
AACATCAGCTTTTTGATACTTCAAAAGTCTTCTACTTGTTCTTTGGCATAAAAGAATTACAAATTCAAAAAGTTCTAGAAACTCATGATAGAACACTCTACTAATCAGTTAAGTATCTACTTTCTACACCTTTAAATCAGATTTAGCTTTTAAATCCATGGCAATGCTAGTAACACCCAAACAGTATGAATGAAATAGACTTAGTGATTGCACAGAATATGATAGTGTTAGATACAGTCAATAGACAATTACCTAAAGAAGTACAGACATAAAAGTCTATCCTTAAAGACTAGTGCAATTTTTTGAGGGAAAGCACTTGGCAATGAGTTAACTTAATAATAATTTGAATTCTTCACTACCTTTAGCTAGCATAGCTGTCCCTTAAATTTAGGAATAATGCACAAATATTTGTTTTCCTTCTCCTTTCACTATCCTATTAACTTTTATACAGGAAGACCTTTGTAAATCCTTGTCATGATAATAAACTTCAAGGAAATTATAAATGGAAAATTGATTACCCAGCTTCAGGATCTTTGCTGATTGTTTGCCAGTGTTTTTTCTTTTGCAAAATACATTTCTGTGTTCAAAAACAAAAACACCTCTTTTTCCAGTACAGAAAAGTGATTATGCAAACATACTTAATCAGCCTTTCAGTGTATTGACCAAGGCTCTTTAGAACTCAAGAATGTCATCTTTTTGTTATGCTGATGGTGAGTGTCCTGACATGCATATAAAAACAAAACTAAGCCAATAGCCTTAATCCCATTTTCTTTGTCCTGTGTGTCTCCACAGGGCAGAGTCATTTCAGAGTCATTTTGACAGTTTTCATCCACATGCCATATTTTAACTGGCTATAAAAAAATGATGGAGGTTTTTAAGAGTATAAGTCAAAGAAAATCTTACTTTGGAAAAACCAAAGATTTAAATGTGTGTGTTGATAAGGTGCTTGTCTCCCAATTTTTATTATTCACCTTCTCAAAATAATTTATAGAGAAATTAGTGACTTCCATTCCCTTCTTAAGTGAAATAGGAATAGTTTGGCTTCCATGCCTAGTATTTTCTGTCATCGTGCCTCTCAGGTGCTTTGACTATCACAAATCTCATGACTTCAGTAGGATATTTCAGTCCTGTTCACAGAAATTTTAATTTTGATAAAATTTTTCTATTTTGTCTTTTGTTGCTTGTGCTTCTGGTGTCATAGCTATATAACTGCTGCCTAATCAAGGTCATAAAGATATACCCCCATGTTTTCTACTAAGAGGGTTTTATTTTTATTATTATTATTTGAGAGGTAGAGTTATAGATAGAGAAAAGGAGAGACAGAGAGTGAGAGGTCTCCCATCCTCTGGTTCACTCCCCAGATGGCCTCAAGGGCCGGAGCTGTGCCATTCTGAAGCTCCTTCTGGGTCTCCCATGCGGGTGCAGTGGCCCAAGTGCTTGGGCCATCTTCCTTGGCTTTCTCAGGCTATTGCACAGAGCTGGATCGGAAGAGAAGCAGCCGGGATGCAAACCTGTGCCCATATGGGATGCTGGCGCCACAGCACCAGCCCCTCTAAGAGTTTCATAGTTTCACCCTTATATTTAGGAATACCATTGATTTTGAGTCAATTTTTTGTATGTGGTGTGAGACAAAGATCTGACATCATTCTTTTAAATATGACTCCCCAGTTTTCTCAGAATGTTCTACTAAACAGACAATTTTTCCTGCATTGAATTACCTTGGTAATCCTGTTGAAAGTCAGTTGACATAAATTGAGAGTTTACTTCTTGAGTGTTAATTCTAATTCACTAATCTGTATGTCTAACATTATGCCAGTACCTTACTGCTTTAATAATTGTAACTTTGCAATAAATTTTAAAATTGAAAAGTATGATTCTTCTAATTTTATTTTTGTATTTCAGTATTTTATTGACTAAGAAGGGTCCCTTATATTTCCAAGTGAAGTTTGGGATCAGCTTGTTAATTTCTGCCAAAAAAAATGGGATTTTGATGGGAATTGAGTCTGTAGATCAATTTGGGGAATCTACTTCATGAGCAGACTGCTGGATCTGCTACATGCTAGCTTTGGAAATCTGGGCAACTGAACTACTCTATGCCATTTTCATTATCTGAACTGGGCATTTTTACAAAAATAGCTTTAGCAGACAGTTTTTATGAAGATTAAAAGGTTAATACATATAAAGCCAAAGATCTATAAAAAGCATATGGTAAACATGTATTATGTCATTGTTATGTCTCTTCCTCCAACCTACTGCTAGGGATCCACAATTCCATCTGGGATAGTACCACCACTTTCTGGTAGGTTGAGACAAAAGCTGAGACCCTCTGTTTCAGCGCTGGAGCTCCTTGTTTTCCCATAGCTGATGGGCCTTTCTAGGATGCTACTGTTATCTTCCTTGCTTCATGGGATTCTAGGGTATGTTTTGTCGGTGTCTTGTAGCTGGCCAGCTGGCTGGAAACTCCTCTGTCGAGATGTATCGCCAAGTACTTTTGTCTGGTTGTCGCTGTGTGGAGCTGGACTGCTGGAAGGGACGGACTGCAGAAGAGGAACCTGTCATCACCCATGGATTCACCATGACAACTGAAATATCCTTCAAGGTAGAGTGCATGAATGTCCCTAGGGAGACCTGACCTCTTCTGGGTAAAGCCTCTTAAGAGAAAGTCCATGTGGTCACAACTAAGTCCATAGGCTGTGCATCATCTTTCTAGCTAGAGACACTAAAATTCATCATGTTATCCATGGGTAACTGCCATTAGATGAATGACTTGATGTTAACCAATTTATGTGGAAGATATATTACAAAAAAGAAATATCCCCTTTTTTGTCTTTTCCTATTTAGCATTCTTGTTTTCTTGTGTTTATTATTATAAAATATAACATACATAATGAAGAATGCATGCAAACTATATGATCTAACTAATGAATATAAGATGCACACCTATGTAACCATACAACCTAACTCAAGAAATAGAAACTCACTGATGCCCAAGTAGCACCCCCATGCACCCATTTCCATCAGAATGACCACGCTGTCCAGAAGTGACCATCATCCTATTCTGGTGACCACTGCTCTGCTTTTTAAAGCTCTGCAAGTACAGCCCTAAACAGTGTTGCTTCACTACCTTGTTAACTTGATATAAATTGGTTTATACTGTAGCCTACATTATTTTGTGTCTTGCTTCTTTCACTTCATATTGTTCAGAAAATTCATTGTTGGATATATCTCTAGTTTGTTTGCTTTCCTTATCAGGAAGACCATGGTTGATAATGATGATATTAATTACTGCTATTCAATTATTTACATAAAATCCCATTCTGTTAACTAGCTTTTGGCATATTGATACCTACTGGTCTAAGACCCCTATGAACACACCTGTGGTCAGAGTTGAATTTACTTCCTTGTGGGGAACAGGGGCATCTCAATAAATGTGTTAGAAAGAACTTAGGATTTGAGCTTAAATTAGGTGATTTGAGGGAGGATTGAAAGTAGTACTGTGCTGTGGATTGAACACTGTGAGGAAGCAGAAAAAAACATCCTATAATTTGATATCTTAATAAATCCTATTTATGATTAGCAGGACTAAAGCTATTATTAGTAAAGAAATACCAGTCATTCTTATTAGCCAGGAATGAGGGTTGTCTTTGGTCTTCTACTTTTTCCACCCTTGACACTATCCTATACCATAAAGGTTCTCACATTATATATATGAACACCCAAGCCCAGATTTCCAAATTATGTCCATGATCCCTGCAAAGGGCCATCCCAGGGGATTGGCGTCATTTGGGTGGGAAGCTAGGGCCTCAGGTACCAGCAAAGTGAACTGGAACAGGGGGCATATTTGCTTTTCACCCCTTTGGAGGGGAATCAGAAGAAAAGAGCTAGAACCCATTGCATGGACCCTATTACCCTGATTACCTGAGTCTCAGGGCAGAACTGGCTCTGGGTCATTAACTTGTCATACGTAACCAAGGAAACAGTGCTCAAGTATCTGTGTAGCTAAGGAGAGAATGGGGAGTCAGAATACTGAGAGGCTAGAATATTGGATGAGTTTCATGTTAACATCACCAAGGTGGGTGGCAAAGCTTTGGATGAAGAAGACAATATTGGCCGGCACCGCGGCTCACTAGGCTAATAATTCTCCACCTTGCGGCGCCGGCACACTGGGTTCTAGTCCCAGTCGGGGCACCGGATTCTATCCCGGTTGCCCCTCTTCCAGGCCAGCCCTCTGCTGTGGCCAGGGAGTGCAGTGGAGGATGGCCCAAGTACTTGGGCCCTGCACCCCATGGGAGACCAGGATAAGTACCTGGCTCCTGCCTTCGGATCAGCGCGATGCGCTGGCTGCAGCGCGGCGGCTGCGGCGGCCATTGGAGGGTGAACCAACGGCAAAAGGAAGACCTTTCTCTCTCTCTCACTGTCCACTCTGTCTGTCAAAAAAAAAGAAGACAATGAGTCTATTTTCAAATCTACACTGATTTAGGGAAAGCTTAGTCAATGGCAGAAGTGAAGGGGTGAAAACCGGTTTGGCAGTTTCAGAACAACTGGGATTTTTTTTTTTCAGGATATGGATAAGTAATATTTCAGAAGTAGCTTTGGGAGCAAAATTATTCCAAACCCCAGCATTTTGCCTGGAGCTCTTGAGATGTGAGAAAAGAAATGGCTGTCACTTGAGAGAGCAGCAAGAGAGAAGCAAGATTGTCAAGAGATAGCCAGTTTCAGTTTAGACAAATGGCTTTTTCTGATCAAAGTTACTGTATACAACAAAGAAACTGTTCAGAAGTGGTATCACTCGCACCTTAAAATATGTTTACTGTGTTGTATCTAAGGAATTTGACCTATGATTTCTTAAACTTGGGCTATATTTCAATTATTAGAGGAAAAATGGCCCTCTTCACTAATTTTTATAACAAAGATTAAAAAGGGCTTGACCTGAATTCTGAACAATGTCTTTCAAAGATGAGACTACTTTTTTTAAAAAAAGATTTTATTTGAGAGGTAGAGTTACAGACAGAGGGAGAGACAGAGAAAGGTTTTCCTTCCGTTGGTTCACTCCCCAGGTGGCCGAAACAGATGGAGCTGTGCTGATCCAAAGCCAGGAGCCGGGTGCTTCTTCCCAGTCTCCCACGCAGGTGCAGGGGCCCAAGTACTTGGGCCATCTTCCACTGCTTTCCCAGGCCATAGCAGAGAGCTGGATTGGAAGAGGGGCAGCTGAGACTAGAACCGGCGCCCATATGGGATGTGGGCGCTGCAAGCGGAGGATTAACCTACTGTGCCACAGCGCCGGCCCCTGAGACTACTTTTAAAACCAAGCACTCTGCAGGTCTTGGGATTTTCTTAAACAAAAATCGATAGGGTTTTACTTCATTTCTGTATTCTCCCACCTCCTCCACCAACTCCCACTATTGTCCTTTTCCACTTACCGAAGATCCCAGCCTATCCTGGTTGGGATGTTTAAGAAAATGTGGGGACGGGTGACCCTGGTGTAGGGCCAGTGCAGTTTGGTTTCATTTCTCTGCTGATGGATAGAGATGATCCTGGAGTGGCAGACAGTGCTTTCTGATGGAGCTGAGGCAAGGATGGCCTTGCACTTGACTCACCACCAGGAGGACCTGCTCCTCCCCCACATTGCCTTCAGCCCACCTCTTAGACTCCTCAGAGTGAGGAAAAGTTATATTTTCTTCAAATTTTAAAATCCCCTAGAGTTCCTTGGAAATAATAAACACCAAGCACATTCAAAGGCATATTTATTTTATTTGGAGCATTTTCTTCTTGGACTGTGCTATCGAGTCTGTGTAGAGTGACTCTCCTTATGCACTTGACGATACAAGTGGTTCTTCAAGTCACATCTGTTATCCCAGAGTCACTGGTTCATTGAACATCTTGGATTCCAGAAACCCAGCTTATCACCACGTCCATGCACTTGCAGATAGATTTAGAGGCTTAAGACTAAATCTAGTTTGCTGTCTCTGCCTGCTGGATGGGGGTTGGAGGAGTGAGCAGGGTGGCCACAGAAAGCCAGCTATGCCTCCTGCTCATACACCTTAGCAAGATTGGTAGGTCTGGCAGAGCTGTAGTTGAGTGGCAGTGTGTAGGAATGGGTGTGTGGAGAAGAAATGTCAACCTGTGTTCAAACAGATATACAGTAGCAGAGATTCTCAATATCAGTCTGAGATTACAGTGAGGCAAGTAAGACATCTAGGATGCAAAATCTTAGGATGCTATCACTCTCAGGGTCACATCGGTATAGAGTGGACGCTTGAGTATCTCTTTGAAGTTTGCACTCAGAGACCTCTCTTGCATCTCCTAGTCCCAGCCTCTTCCACGTGATTATCCGCGTACAGGTTTCCCAGAACTTAGTGCTTAAAGTGACTTGCAAGAAAGTGCATGAGAAACAGTAGAAAAGAACCTACATGATCTACTCCCCGCCTCACCATTAGCTCGTTTCTTGCTGCTTTCCCCCCTAACTCACTCTGTTCCCGTGTTCCTGCCTTCCTTGCAGTTCCCTGACTATGCCAGGCAGGTCCCCCTTCCACAGGCTGCTCCCTCTGCCTGGAGTGCCCTTTCACTAGGTACCTGCACTGCTCTCCCCTACCTCCTGTTTTAGTCCATTTTCAATGTACCAGAGCTTGGGTAATGCATGAAGAATAGTTTTATTCTGGCTCACAGTTCAGGAGGCTGGGAAGTCTAAAAGTATGGCACTAATGTGTGCAGCACCTGGTGAGGCCCTTCTTGATGCACTGGTGAGGAGAGATCACATGGTGGGACAAGCAAAGGTGCCAGCTCAGATCTCTTCCTTTTCTAATAAAGCCCCACCCACCTGACTTCATCTAGTCCTAATTATCTCCCAAAGCCTCCACTGCTAAATGTCATGTGCATATGAACTTGGGGATGATTTTTCTTACATAAGCACTTTGTTTTAATTTTTTAAAACTTTTCCTTGGCTGGCACCGTGGCTTACTTGGCTAATCATCTGCCTGTGACGCTGGAACCCCGGGTTCTAGTCCTGGTCCGGGCGCTGGTTCTGTCCTGGTTGCTCCTCTTCCAGGCCAGCTCTCTGCTGTGGCCAGGGAGTGCAGTGGAGGATGGCCCAAGTGCTTGGGCCCTGCACCCGCATGGGAGACCAGGAGAAGCACCTGGCTCCTGGCTTCGGATCAGCACAGCACGCTGGCTCTAGCGGCCATTTGGGGGTGAACCAACGGAAAGGAAGACCTTTCTCTCTGTCTCTCTCTCACTGTCTAACTCTGCCTGTCAGAAGAAAAAAAAACTTTTGCTTAACATATATGCATGTACATTTTATGGGGTACCATGCAACATTTTAATATATGTCTATAGCTTAAACTGATCAAATCAGGCAATTAGCATTTCCAATTGTAGTTTTTAATTGACTTACTGTGGTTCACTATTATATCCTTTATGAATAACTGTAAGAGAAAGGCTCTAAATATAAAGCAAATAGAAATGGCAGCATTGATGGCCCTGACTTGGTCAGTACACATGCATTGAAATGTCACAATGCATCTCACAAATATGACCAATGATTATATGTTAATAAAAAAAATGCTTAAGGAGACAAAAATGGGGCCAGTGCTGTGGCTCAGCAAGTTAATTCTTTGTAATTCTTCCAAAATAAATAAATGAATCTTTGTTTAAAAAAAAGAAATAGACACAATAAACAAGGAATGTGATAAATAAATTAAGTACATTATTACAAGAGCTATGTGAAAAATTAAAAAATAACAATGTGGCAGGGGAGCAAGGGGAATGCAGTGATGGCTGGCTACAGTATTAAATTGGGAGTCCCCTGAAGGCTTCATTTAGAAGGTGGTTTTTGAGAAAGGCTTCAAGCAGGTGCTGTGCTTGGAATGTGTCCTTAAAAGCTCATGTTGAGGATGTGCACAAACCTAAACCCTTATAAAATATTAGTGGGGATGCAAACTAGTGCAGCTGTTATGAAGAACAGAAAGGAAGTGCCTCAGGAAACTAAAAATGGATCTACCATATGACCTAGCCACCCTACTTCTCAGTGTATAGCACAAGGAAATGAAATCAGTCTATCAAAAAGATATCTGCACTCCCATGTCACTGCAGCACTATTCACAATAGCCAAGATATGGAATCAGTGACCTAGATGTCCACTGATGGATGAATAGATATAAAAATATGGTCTATAGACACAATGGAGTGTTATCCACCATATAAAAAAGAATGAAGTCCTGATATTTGCAGCAAAACGGATGGAACCAAAGGTCATTAGGTTAAATGAAATAAGTCAGATGTAGAAAGCCAAATACTGCCTCTTCTGTCTCATAGAAGTTTAAAAAAATAGTTCATGTGATGTCTGAATGGTGATAACTAGAGGCTGGGAAGGGTGGGAGGAGGAATGTTAGAGGGAGATTGGATAAGGAGCACCAAAATTCAGTCAGAGGGAAATAGGGTACAGTGCTCCACAGCACAGGGTGGGGACCATAGAACACGAGAATGTATCATATACTGTCGAAGGAACTGGAAGACAGGATATAGTAGGCACCAATCATAAAGAAAAGATAAGGAAGCAAACATTAAAGGAGAGCATATACTTTCTTGTAGGGCAAGTCTATTACCAAGGAATTCTCTCTCTCTTTTTGATAATTTTTTAAACCTGGGGATGTTTTACTTTCTCTTTCTATGGTTTCTTTATGATTATTATTTTAATTGTACATGTTTGTATAGTACAGTGTGATCATTTGATACATGCATACAATGTATAATGATGAAGTCAGGGAAGTTAGCTTTTTTGTAAAAAAAAAAAAAATTTATTTGAGAGGCAAAGTTCCAGAGAGAAAGAGACATAGAGATCTTCCATCTACTGGTCCACTCTGCAAATGGCTGCAACATCAAAAACTGGGCCAGGATGAAGCCAGGAGCTTTATCTGAGTCTCCCACATGGTTGGCATAGGACCAAACACTTGGGTCATCTTCCACTGCTTTTCCCAGACCATTAGGAGGGAGCTGAATTGGAAGTGGAGCAGCAAGAACATGTATCAGTGCCCATGTGGGATGCTGGCATAAAAGGCAGCACCTTTACCTGCTATGCCACAACACTGACCTCTTTTGTGTCTTTCTATTAGCATGTAAGCTTACAAGGAAGTGGGTCTTTGTTCCTTGATCTGTCCCCAGCACTTTGAATAAAACCTGCATATAGTAGGTGTTCAATATATTTTTTAATTTCTTGAATAAATAACTTTAAGACCGAGATGAAAAAAAAGAAATGATTTTTGAATGAGTTTCCCCATCCCAAAACAAGTAGGCAAAATATAGCATAGCCTTCATGTCCTAGCCTATTTCCTGCTGCTATAACTGAGTGCCACAGCTGGGTGATTTATAGGGAAAAGAGGTTTATTTGGCTAACTATTCAAAAGGCTGTGAAGTTCAAGATTGGGCGGCTACATCAGGTGAGGGCCTTCTTGCTAGTGGGGATTCCACAGAGTCCCTTAGCATCACCAATTACCGCATGTTGGGAGACACTGAACCACCTCACTCTGAACCGCTCCTCCTCTGCTTAGAAAGCCACAGTCTCATTGGATTATGGCTTCAGCCTATGGCCTCATTTAACCTTAATCACCTACCAAAGGTACCACCTCCAGATACCTTAACCAGACAAGAATTCAACCTTCTCAATACCTCACAGTGATGATTAAATTTCAGTATGAGTTTTCAGGGTCATATTCGAATCACAGCAAATCACAGTACTTCATTTTCAGACTTTTATGCCTTTGTTCATAGGTGAATTTTGTCTTTGTTTTTGCATGTGAAATTCTATATATATTAAACACTTGTATCGGTAGGCAGTGAAAAGATTCTCCCAGCATTTGCCAGCTTTGGCTTTCCCTTCCATTTGGGCCTGCTTTTTGCAATGTCCCTTAGACTATATTCTATAGCTACAGCATGTATATTGCTGCAGTAAAATAAATTGCTTAGAAAGTTCATCATTTTTATATCACACAGTTTATCTGCCTTCAGTATATGTGGTGGAGAAAGCTTCGGTGCCTGATATCCCCCAAAATAAGAGTCCCTATTGGCATTTGCCACCTGTTTATTGTGTGAACCAAAATGAAAGGTTATGTTCTGGGAAAGGGGACATGCTGTAAGTCAGCCTCTTTATAGAGGGCTTTGTATTTTTGCAGTCTGGCTTTATTTGTTATTTAGCCCATGCATCTGCTCTTATGTTTCTGTGTCTCATTCCCTAGATGTTCTGATGGCATGATCTAGTAATTCAGCACTTGTTCTTCATTTTCTTGGGTCCAAATCTATCCCACACCACACCCTCACCCCTCCCTGGTAGCTCCCTTTTAATTAGCAATGTGTAGGATGTAAAACTGGGTAAAGCGACCAAATACAAGATGCAGATGTGTTAAATTTGAGCATGGTGTTAAACTGAGCATTTCTGAAAATAAGTCTCCATTGCCTGAGAGAAATAATAATGTAGGATGCAATTTCACTGCTATATTAATGCACAGATAAAATGGATCTCCAAATATACCCTGCTGTTGTCTGTCTCGGATAAAGGATTTCAAGGGCAGTGTTTCCCACTGGAGGTTAGTAATCGAACCATATGGTTGATAGATTATTGAATACAGGGTTAGAAGTCTCTGAACACTGATTTTTGGCTTAATAAGAGCAATGCAGCAGGAAGGCACTTTCATATCCAATATCCACTAATTATAGCATCCATGAAAGAATTAAAAGTTTGAAATAATTTTCTCATCCTGAATGATCATCTGTAACACAAAATTATATTTACCTTTGGATACAATCAGGTTTTAAGCCAATGATCAGATTAGCTCTGTGGCCAACAAAATATCTTTGACAGTCCGCATTAAGACTGCCACCTGATTTTGTGAATCAAGTTTGCTTGTAACTCAGCCATATGCTCTTGGTTACATATTGTCTGTGGCTACTTTTGGGCTATGTATTAGTCTGGGTCCTTCAAAGAAAGAGATCTGGCAGAAGATTAGATAGATAGATAAATATGTGTGTGTGTATATATATATAGATGTATATATAGATAGAGTGAGAGTACAGCAGAAATAAATTCTGTGTAAGTATACATAGGTATAAATACATATATATGATACATGTACATGTGCACACATCTATACATGTATATTTTATATATATATATGTATGGAGAGAGAGAAATTGAGATTATATAGAATTGGTTTACATGTTTAGAGAGACTGAGAAGTCTCAAGATCTCTGGATATCAAGCTGGAGATCCAGGAGTCTATATTCTTGATGGTATGATTCCAGTTTCAGTTTGAAGATCTGAGAATCAGGAAGGGGCGAGTGTGCAGGAATGGGGAGTGACCACTAGCAGGTACACAGTTTCTTTTCTGTGTGATTAAAAATGCCCCAACTTAAATTGGGATGATAGCTGCATTCCACAAACTCTGTGAATATATCAATAACCATTGAAACTGCACACTTTCAATGTGAATTATATCTCAATAAAGTTATATCTCAATGACAGCATTTTCTTTAAAATACAAATTGAGTAGTACCATAATTAAAGCTAAGTTAACACAAACGCATGAAAAGCCAACCAGAAGTGATTTCAACCAAATGCTTTATAGTGGTTTGGTTCAGAAAGTGAAGATATGAGTGAAGATGTTTGCCTGCTCTTACTGATCAAAATCTTTGTAATGTGATTAGCTTTCTTTTTTTATAAAAATAAGTATGTACATTTGTGTATATAATTAACCAACAGCAAATTTTTCTTCTTTTGTCTCCTCCTCTACCAAAATCCAGTCTTCCTTCTTTCTTTCTTTTAAAGATTTGTTTATTTGAAAGGCAGAGTTAGCGAAATGGAGAGAGACAGGAGAGAGATCTTCATCTGTATATTCACCCCCAAAATTGCTGCAACAGCCATGACTGGGCCAGGCTGAAGCCAGGAGCCTGAAACTTGATCCAGGTCTCCTGACCTCCCACGTGGATGCAGGGGCCCAAGCACTTGGGTCATGTTTTGCTGCCTTCCCAGGCACATTAACAGGGGGCTGGATTGAAAGTGCAAACAGTGTTTCGTATGGGATGCAGGTGTTGCAGGCAATGGCTTTAACCTACTATGCCACAAAGCCAGGCCTGTCTTCATTCTTTTTTTTTTTTTTTTTTTTGGTGAATAAAAAGTCAGAAATTTTAAGGGTCACCTGCCTAGCAATTTCACATCATTTGATAAAATTCCATGAGTGAAAAAGACAAGCTTATTAATAGATTTTTTCCAAAGGGGAAAAAATGCACCTTAAACATCCTGGCGTCTTTAATATACCTGTGTTTTCCTTTCAGGAAGTGATAGAGGCAATTGCAGAGTGTGCATTTAAGACCTCACCATTTCCAATTCTCCTGTCCTTTGAGAACCACGTGGATTCGTAAGTACTCAACACATTCAGTAATGATTCTTTTGTCCAAATAAGGCATGTTTAAAAATTATTCCTCAGATTTAAGAACATGTGACATTATTGTGTTCTTCAGTCATGCTACACATGCATCTGTTTATGCTGGAACTCTTGCATTTAAGTCTCATTAACGTTAGCATTATCCACTGGACTTGTGGAATCTATTTTTATGCCATGATTTTTAAACTGAGGATCCTCCCTTTTACAACACACTGGTACATACTGTCTTATAGAGTGTGTGTATCTGATTCAGACCTGGAATACAGCAGTGCACTTTCACAAGCCTCCTTCTGTCACAAGCAAATTTATAGTCAGTTTGGGTGCCTTAAAATGCACAGTTTCCTGCCTACACCTTGTGGCAGGTGAGGGAGAAATGTATGTTCTATTCTGCCACTTTGCACTCACACAGAACTCAGCTCTCCCCTTCCCCACGGCTTTCTCTGGCTAATATTTGTGAATATTTTCCTGTTTCAAAACATCTGCATTTATTGTTGAGCTACACAAATAAAAAGTAGCTTTGACCTCATTGGTTTATATTCCTTTTATCATGAAGCACCAGAATGAGATACCTCCATATCTAACCTATGTATATTTGTGTATCACGTAGCTACTCATTTTCAAGTGCTGCAAAATGAAAGATTCTTCTCTATCTTGGGTCAAAGTTCATGGAACTAAAATGTTAGTCCATGAAATCAATATCTGATGGATATGTGCCAGGGACTGGCATTGCTCAAAAGAGCACTGGTTTGGCCTTCTCGCTCGTCTCCAGTACTACACCACATTGCTCAACTTAGAGCCGGCAGCATCTGTCCTAACTTGGCCCCAAGCACCTTTTGCATTTCTTCCTGTTGAGAGCCTTTCCACATCACTGATCCTCTTTCCCAGCCAATTTGCAACACTTGCTTCCATTTATTCATTACAGAAGAATTCACTAAGTCTTCAAAACAAATTGGTCACAATCAAATGCCTAAGTAATTAAATGTGGTACTTGTTAACAAATATTACCTTAAAGTAAGCCATTTTTAAGTTGTATTTCTAGCTTGCCCTCAGGAGATACATATTGCATTCATTGGCTCTTAGTTTTGTTTCATTATGAAACATCCATCCAATGAATGACATAATCCATTGGCACTTAGTCTTTCTAACACTTCTGAGGGTCATTTCAAGAGAAAGGAATGTATTCTGTCCTTTGCTAGTTCTCTTCCTACAAAAAGGAGCGCCTCTCAGTGGCTGGATTTATTACCTCATTTGCAGTGACAGCTCCAATTTGCAAGTCAGTTTTTTGGAGCACTTTCTTGTATCTGTCCATCTGAAATTGGGCTCTAAGAAAGCTCTAGTGCTATTCTTTAAGGCACTGTACTTTCCAGACTCTTGCTTTTTTCAAAAAAAGAAAAGCATCTAATGTAATTTTTTAAAGAAATGTTTTCATTTAAATTCAGCAAAATAAAAAACTCTGCCGCAATTTTGGATCACCATACCAGCTACCTTGAATTCTCCTTGAGTTAGCCAGAGAAAGACCAACAACCACACCAGCACAAACATGATAACAGCTGCCATTTATGGAATACATATTTAGTGTCAAGCAGTGGCCCATGTATTTTACCTGCCCAAGCACATGCAAGCTTATTATGATTATCATTTTTATGGATGATGAAACTGAGTCACAAAGAGGGTGGATAACTTGCTCAAGGCTGTGCAACTAACTAATGCATGATGGAGACAGGATGCAAACCCAGTTAATCTGGCTTCAGAACTCTTGCTTTTAGCAAACCCTGCTATTCTCTACACCCAAACAGAAGCATGATGAGCCTTCTGACATTCAATTAAGACAACTGGGGCATCTACAGGGCAGCTGCCTGCCAATGTTTACATTTATGCGACTTGTGAACTCAACCACCAGATGTTTTTTTGCAGCCGTTCACACTCATTATACAGACAGCCAGAAACATGAATGAAAACTAATTCCTTTTTGCACACAAAAGCAAAAAGCAGGAGCCTGATGCTGTAGCTCAGTGGGCTAAGCTATTGCTGCAATGCCCACATCCCATGTTGGAGTGCTGGTTCCAGTCCCACTACTCTGCTTCCCATCCAGCTTCCTGCTAATGTGTTTGGGAAAGCAGAGGAAGATGATTCAAGTACTTGGGCCCCTGCCACTTGTATAGGAGAGCAGGATGGAGTTCCTGGCTCGTGGCTTCTGCCTGGCCCAGATTTGGCTGTTACAGGCATTTAGGGGAGCGAATCATCAGGTTTTCCTCCAGTTTTTTTTTTTTTCCTTCAGAATTTAAAAGATGGCCAGATTCAGAACTTAAAATATATCTTTTAAAACCCTGATTTACTCTAATTTTGCACCTAATTATTTGTGAACTGGTACTTTTATAGAACTCTAAGTTCAATTCAAGTAAAGTAATCAGTAGCCTTCCTCTGGCCACACACAACTGTGAGGTTTTTAGAAAAGGCCCTTAATTTCCATGGATTACAGATTCCTCATCTACTGAGTAGCAGGTTGGTTTTGTTCAACTTGGAGGATCTACCCCATGAAATGGAGCTCTATTTGTTGGATCTGGTCACTTTGCCAGATTCCTAAGGTCTGTATTCTAGGCATATTTTAATATATTACAGAAATGCCTTGTGGCCCGAAGTTTACAGGTAATTGTGAATTTTTTTCCTTTCTCACTTCATCTCCCTGGAAGCTGATGTTGATGTTCTAAACACTTCAGGATTTTTTTTCCAAACTGCAAATTTAATTCCTTTGATTTTGCCAGTTCTGACCCACAGTTGAAGTTGCTTTGTTTTCCGCTGACATTTTCTGTTCAATCTGCCCTCTGCTCTAATTTAGTTGCCTGTCAGGTGGGCACATGTATTGTTGAAAACATGAATAGCCTCATTACCAAATAGCCCATTTTGCTTTTTTTTGTTGACACCTACATCTTGTTCTCTCCATCTCAGTTGATTTTGAGGCAGGTTTTAAAAGTTCAAGTTAACATATGCCTTTGTTCAATGTCAAGTTGGACATATATCTTTGCTCTTCAAAGTCTGGTCCTCAGACCAGTGGCATGTACAACACTAGACAGCTTCTTAGAAATGCAGCCAAGTTTCAGCTTCACCGTTGACTCCGTATCAGAATCTTCATTTCAGTAAAAGCCCCAGTTATTTAAATGAAATGTAAGAATTTGGCTCCAAACACTGTGGTTCATTAGAGGCCTGCATCAGAATTACCTTCAGGCTTGTTTAAAAGGCAGCTTCCCAGTGCTTTGTTCCCAAAGCTGAGAATAGGGGCACTATAGATGAGGTCCTGCAATATTAACACCTTAGGTGATTCTTTATTTTTAAATTTATTTTATTTATTTGAAAGACAGAGTGACAGAGAGAGGGGAAGAAACAAATCTTCCATCCACTGGTTCAATCCCCAAATGACCGCAACAGCTAGGGCTGGGCCATCTTGAATCCAGGATCCTGGAGCTCCATATGGGTCTCCCATATGGGTGGCAGGGGCCCAAGTACTTGGGCCATCTTCCTATGCCTTCCCAGGCACATTAGCAGGGAGCTGGACCAGAAGTGGAACAGCTTGGCTTGAATCCGGGCTTCAATATAGGATGTAGTATTGCAGGAGATAGCTTACTTAACCCCACTGCACAACAAAGCCAACTTTGATTTTTTTATTAAGATGCTTTATTTATTTGAAAGACTGAGAAACAGAGAAAGAGACAGACACAGAGATTATCTATCTGCTGGTAAACTCCTCCAGTGCCTGAAACAGCTGGGGCTGGGTCAGACTGAAGCCAGGAGCTGAGAATTTGATTCAGATCTCTTTGTAGGTGGCAGGGATCCAATACTTGAACCATCATTGAGTGATTCTGTAGTGGACTTGAGTAAGAACAATGGCTCCAGCAAAATCCTTCTTGGGACCTGATTTGGGGACTGCCCCATAGAGCATGCCTGCTTAGGGGATACCTGAGCAACTCCCTGAAGTTCTTCTGCTGAGAATGCAGTTTCCCAAGAATCCTGAAAGTGTGGCATTAGGATAAAACCCCTCTCTTTCGCTACAGAGCTCTGCTCAATGAGAATATGGGGATGTCAAGTTCCAACACTCAGGAAAACTGTCATCTACATCAGAACCTGTTGACTTATTTTAATCTGTCACAGCAGTTTGAACTTGAATGTGCATCAGCATCACCGGGGCAGGGTAGGGGGAGGGTGCGGGGGGGGGGGGGTTGTGCTCAACCTAAGCATCCTACATTAGCATCATCAGGAGGCCTTGTCTCCCTGGAGACTCTGGTTCTGAATGCGCATTTCTAACAATCTCCAGGTGATGTTCTTGCTCCCAGTTCATGGCCCAAACTTGGAGTAGTAAAGCTCCAATGTGTGCAGCAGGATCATTCTGTGACAGTGAAATCAAGAGTCTGGGCAGTTTTTCTCTTGTACAACCAAGAACATATGGGCCCAGCAGAAATGGACTTGTCTTGGCTGCAGTCATAGACCAAGAAATTATCACTGGGCCAAGAGTATCTGAAATTGAAGATGCCTAGGGTAGCTTCTGCCAAATCAGCCACTTCTCTGCTCCTAAAGGTCTCATGGACACAGTTGATAAGGGTTGGTTCTCTGATGAACAGTTGTTCTCTCTCCTAGATACTGCTCTATGGGGAATATGGCAGTTGATTCTGAGCTGCACATAAGCCATGGGGTAAAAAGCTCTTATCAATTGAGAAAAACATGATGAGAAGACACAAGGTGGTTATGCAAGGCTTTGCAAAGTCTTTGAATCCCTCCTTTGCCCTTCCTGACAGTTCCAGGAAAGCAGTAAGTTTCAGGGTTCCTAGTTGAACCCTAAATAACTCTGCATCCCTAAGACACATACTTTATATTTTTAAAAAATGGGAAGAATGCTTTTCCCTGTGGACCATTGCAGTATGATTTGAAACTATCCCCCTACCCACTCACAAACTCAGGTGTCCCCTTCCCAGAAAAACATAATATAAATCCATAATCCAGGGTTAACATTCATGAAAGAGGAAATCAAAACAAGAATCACATTTTATAATCAACATGAATTGTCAAAAAGAAGGCTTTTCATCACTGTTCCTATTCTCAGAACAGTCCTGGTTAGGATATATGTATTATCCTCGCAGCATGTAGAGAGAGCCGTTGGGAATCAGTTCAACAGCCTGTAGATCAAAATCAGAGTCCATGAAACCTGAAGGGATTGGATATCTTTTAATGATATTTAGCATTCCACAGAATGAGTGAAAAATTTATTATATTTTAAAAGGTCAAGGAAAGGAGGCATATTGCAAGAATAGGATGTTCTCTTCCATTAACTGTGTTTACAGGTTACTGGGTGCACGATTTGTCCCGTGTAGCTGGCAGCCACAGCCTCCTAACAGCAAGATCATCTTATGTTCACTTGCTCTTTCAACATTTGAAAGGTGTTGGCATCCATTAATTCACTTCTCAGCATCCCTTGTCCTTTCCAAGAACAGTTATGATCCTCCTCGTTTATAGATCCAGAGCTGTTCAGAGCCTGGAGCTCAGCTCAGTGAACCCCACAGCTCCCGGCATTTTCCCGTCAAATCAGCTTCCTGCTGCAATATTCTCAGGTTAACATCAAGCTGCCTGCTGCTTTGTCGCTTCTCAGCACTCCCTCTACAAGTGGACACGCTGTCTGCCCTTTCCTCTTCTACATTTTGAGTCTCCCTGCCTCTCTCTCCTCCTTGCCTCCCTCCCTCCTCTTTCCGCATTCACCTCCCTCCCTGCCTTCTTACATCCTTCCCTCCTCTCCTACCTCAACATGGTTCCAGTGCAACTCCCTGGCGATTTGAAAAATTTTGCCCAAGAATTTATGAAATTCAAGCCTCATGAAAGACAATTCATATCTAAGTGTCTTACAACTGACTTAGCATCAGGCAGTGAAACAAAAGGGTCTGAGTCGAACTCTGGGATGTGCAAGCATCCAGCAACAGGCAAATGGTCAATGTCCTTTCCATGTCTCTGCAGGTCAACCCTAGGAATAGCCTAGCCAGGCCAATACCTGTACCGTCTGCCTGTGTGTGTTATACAAACTCACATGAATCTGGATAGGGATTTAAAAAGATGAAAACTGATCCTGAATGGGGTTTTGAAAGAATGTCTCTTTTTTATAACCTATGACACAAGGGAAGCCTCCCTGCTTTTCTTTTCTCCTTTTCCCTCCCCCATAGCCCAAAACAGCAAGCCAAGATGGCAGAGTACTGCCGATTGATCTTTGGGGACGCGCTTCTCATGGAGCCACTGGAAAAATACCCGGTAAGCCTCTGCAGGAATACACCAGTTATTTATGGTTGGGGGTGAGGGGATACTTACTCACTTCCTTTCCATGTTTATATTTCTTGGTAAGATTAACATACTTGAAAATGAACTCTTTGACCAAGGGCATACCAGCAATGGGCCCCACTGAAGGTTTAAGACATTCATCTGTTGTCTTCCTTTTCCCAGTCTTCTTCCTCCCTTGCCGCCTGACATGACTCAGTCCAATGTGCAGAATTCCCTGCAGTTACAGTCAGCTACAGAAAACAGTCCAGGAGAACAGGGCTCTAAAAATTGCCCAGGGAACCTTGCTACTTCCAACTCTTTTGCGATCCCTGCAGGTGGCACAAAGACTTCCTTGCATGCATTTTTGGTGGGGGCAGAACTGAGACCTCTTCTTGTCATGGTAACATAGCTGCTTTGGGACAGAACCATAGCAGAAGTATCCCAAAGTAGTCTCTGCCCTTTTAGACCGTTTTACCCGGTCTCCACACATCCTTAAATCAGTTCATGCTGGTCCCAGTCCCCTAACTCATTGCAAGCACAGAATAGAGAAGTAACTTTGGAGAGCTCAATAGACGTTCTAAAAATAACCTGTCTTGTGGGTTGCACACATGCTCTCTGATACAGTATCTAATAATCCTCTCATAGGAAATTGATTTTCCCATTAGATGTGCAAGTGTGAAACACTAGAATACGGCTTGAGAATATGGAAATTTGAATCTCAGTGCTAGAAGGAAACCTGAATCCCCAAGTCCACGTTGCTGATACCAAGACATAGCTGAACGGATGTGGGTTTTTGCTGTTTTCAAGCTGCATCTGAAAAGTTGACTACAGGCCCAATTAGAAGCTACAACCTGCCTTTACCAACTCATTCCACCAGTGCCTGGCTTTCTGCCCTTAGAACTCATGCCAGGGCTTTCTTATCTGTCCTGAGTTGGATTTATGTGGTCCATCGGAAAACTCACAAAAGTTTGAATTTAGTATAGCAAATCAACCAGTACATTTCTTCGATCTTTTTCATGTAAATTTTATTGTAGAAAAATAAAAGTAATTAAATAAATCTTTGATGTCTATATTGAAAAAGAAAGCTATGAATCAGCCCCCCTGCAGACACACTTAGAACAGATTAGTGAGCAGGGTGGAGGGTAGGAAAGAGTGAATAGATACTCTTAGTCTACAAAGCTGGGCTGGCTGGGGGTTTGGTGAGGGAATCTGAAAGTAAGGAGTGGTAATTTTAAAGAACATGTCTGTCTTGTCTTAGTTGGAATCTGGAGTTCCTCTTCCAAGTCCTATGGATTTAATGTACAAAATTTTGGTGAAAAACAAGAAGAAATCACACAAGTCATCAGAAGGAAGTGGCAAAAAGAAGCTCTCGGAACAAGCATCCAACACATACAGCGACTCTTCCAGTGTGTTCGAGCCCTCGTCTCCTGGAGCCGGTGAGGGGCTGGTGGGATCTCCTACTGGTGTCCTGTGTGGATTTAAGAATTGCTGCTTGGAAATTGGCTTAGAAGGACTTTTAACACCCTCTCTCTCTCTTTTTTTTTTTTTTTAAAGAGTTTTATTTATTTATTTGACAGGTAGTTACAGAGAGAGAGAGAGAGAGAGAAAGGTCTTCTTTTTGTTGGTTCACTCCCCAAATGGCTGCAATGGCCAGACCTACCCCGATCCGAAGCCAGGAGCCAGGTGCTTCTTCCTGGTCTCTCATGCAGGTGCAGGGGCCCAAACACCTGGGCCATTTTCCACTGCCTTCCCGGGCCACAGCAGAGAGCTGGACTGGAAGAGGAGCAGCCAGGACTAGAACCCAGCACCCATATGGGATGCCAGCGCCGCAGGCAGAGGATTAACCTAGTGCGCCACGGCGCCGGCCCCAACACCCTATCTCTTAACAGTGCTGCTGAATTGGTTTTCTGTGGCTGCTACAAATGTGGTTGCTTAAAATGACAAAATGTTGTATCTTCTACATCCGTCCATCTGAGAGCCCACCAGGGCATTCCCTGGGCTAGACTGAGTTTCAGCCGGGCTGCGTGCCTCTTTGGAATCTCTGAGAAAGAATCTGTTTCCTTGCTTTTTCCAACTTCTGGAAGCCACCCACATGTTTTGGCTCATGGCCTCCTTCCTCCAGCTTCTAAACCAGAAATGTTGCATGTCAAGAACCTTATCGTGTAGTCACATTTCCCTCTGTAAGCAGCCAGGAAATGTCCTCTGCCTGTAAGTATTCACGTCATTACATTGGACCTATCCAGTTAGCCCAGCGTAAGCTACCCCTTCTCAAGGTCCTTAATCACCCCTGCTGAGTACCTATTGTCGTGCAAGGTAAACATATTTGTAGGAAGCCATTATTCTGACTGCTTCACAAACCAAATAATCTTTGAATTTGCCATGTGATTTTAGGCTTCTTAATGGGAAACATTAACTAAAGGACTGGGCACAAGACACTCACTGATTGCATTCTTTTTGATGGCCTACTGGATAGTTCTGGGCATTTCAATCTAAACATATTTTACAGAGCTTTTTAGAAATGTGAAATGGTGCAATTACTTTAATTATCTATCAAAGCCACAAAGTGATGCTTATTATCATTCCCTTTGCTTTTAAATTTAGGTTGAATTAGATTGTTGTGGCTGATGAGAAAATAATTCAAAGTGGTCACTCATTTCCTTTCGATTATTTGTAATTTAGTCTAATTTATTTTCCAAGTTCAATCAGCATCTTGGCAATCTAAAAACTGCAATGCAAAGTTCCTCTGATTGGAAGGTGATTAAGTGGCACAAACTTTAAGCTTAGTTCTAGGAAGTTCTTCAATTAAAAGTTTAGTTTACATAGGAACAGTCACTATGGGAAACTGTTGAGCAGTATCTAAGAAAGCTGGGCATGTGATCCCTAGGAATAGGTTGTGTTTAACCAACAGAAATACATATTGATGTTTAGCAGGAGACCTGTTCAAGAACTACTGAGAATATCCAAACACTGTAAACCAGCTACATACCTACGAATGGATAAGTAAGTCACCGTTATGTTCACACAAAGGAATAATATGCAGCAATGATAATGTTTACAGCTATATCTGAAAAAACAGCTGAATCATATAATGCTGAGCAAAAGAAGTCAATTATATGTCACACTATTCCATTTATCTCTATAAAGTACAAAACCCAAACACTGATCTGTACTGTTAAACACCAAGGTAATGGTTACCCGACTGGAAGTAACCAAGGAATCGTATAAAGACTAGTAATGTTTTGTTTTTGATGTGCTGGTTACTCAAACACATTCTTTTGCTGAAAATCCATTGCATTATATGTTATGACATATTTTCCGGTACACCCATCATATGTCAATTTAAAAATTTAAAATAATTTTAAATTAAAATATAAATTCTAGTGCAATTAGGGGAAAAGAAGCTTACCAAGACTCTGATGAATCTTCTATTTTTCTCTAAATTGTCATTTATTTTTCTTGTTTAGATTAACATCCTTATCAACAGACGTCATATAATTGTTTTAAAATGTGCTGTAGCTCTTGAATGTGTATTTCAAACATTTTTACACAATTCTGGTTCTTTTTTTTAAATGACTTTTGTGCTCAATGAGAATATTCTTTTTGAAATTTTCAAATGAATGTCATTAAGAGACCACCTAGTTCCTGACACAGTTCTGTCCCTTGAATGCCGGTGAGCAAACCACGTCTTCCCTTGCACGTAGGTGCTTGGTTCTTTACCATCTGCTTTTTCCGCTACCCTTTCCCTTCCTCTTATTAACAGGACACATAGCACACTAACGATTTTTGCAGGCCGTGAACATGATTGCTTAATACAGAAAGAGCAGCAATCTGTTAGTAATTTGGAAGATTTCCTAAGTCTGTTGTGCAATCATCATTTATTTCATTGGAAATTTTGTACGTTTTAATATGTAGGTAGACCTTTGGATAAAGGGCACTGCTAATTTACCATTTGATTTGTAGATGTGTGCAGTATTGGGAACTCAAGTAACTTGAAAAACATGAAATGGATCTCATTTCAAAGCCAGTTGGCTTATCATGGCCCCTGCTGGCAATTTGCCTGGTCCAAGATTCAGCTCTTTGACAATCTACTTGTCCTAAAGAACTAGGGCAATGTAAGATTTTTTTTTTTTTAAATTCAACAAGATTCACTCAGAGTCCCTCCAGAGACTTATGAGGGAATTCCATAAATATGTACAATTATTATGTATCAGTTTCTACATTGATAAATTTTTCCACGTCCTCTTAGGAAGGAAAAGCTAGATCCTTGTGCTTATAAGATTCAGAAAGGGAGGGAAAGTCTTTCTTTCCTACATAGGTCAGTGAATGACTTGCTTGAGTATTAGAAATGACTGATATATTGTGCCACATGAAGCATTTTATAAAATGTTCTACCAACAACTCTTAAATCGTTTAAGATAGCCTTTTCTCTGATTTAAAAGGTAATCAAAAATAATAAAACTTGTATCAAAAATTTGGTTGTAAAAATATTTAAGTGGCAATACCCTAAAAGAATGTCCCTCTATTATAGTAAGATACATCTTCTATCAAAAGGATAATTGAGTCACCCTATTAACTAACAAAAACATCAACATCATAAAGTGGGTTTATGTGTCTTTCTTAAATAAATAAGCCATAAATAATAACCCTTGTTGGTCTCAGAAATCTTTTCCCTGTAAAGTATTTCATGAGTATATTGCTCACTGATATTATTCAGTAATTTCTCAGCCAAATGAAAACATCTATAAGCTCTTGGACGTGGTCACTGAGTTGTTGATGAAGATTGAGTAAGGCTGCTAACTTTGAGGATGGTGAGATGGTTGGAGAGGTACTTTGCCAAGGCAAGTTGGCCATAGTTGAGCCTATGTTGCCATCTACTGAGCTGATTGTAACATTGCATTGTGTGAACTCTGAAAGATAAAAATAAATCAAATCATATGCCTTTACATTTTACTTGAAAGTATTTCTATATAGCTGATTATACTTGGTCTAACTGAAGCCCAGACACATGTGATATTATAATTTCTGTAAATGTGAATACTATTATGATTATTTAACCTAGTAGAAATGTCCACTTAAAACAATCAATTGAAATCACTTTATGTTAGCTAAATATAAAGCTGAATTGTCTCTGATTGAGTTAGATTTCCAAGCATGATGATTTTTAAGGGTTCACCCATTTTACCATTCCCTTTTAAATGTGTTGTCACCATTTTCCAAGATGTGTGCATTGTTTAGATGGTAGTGTACCCAATACAGAAGCTTACAGACAAATCACAGGAGGGGATGGTGGGCACTTTAGAGTTTCTGCATTTGTGTTGCCTTAGCTCCACAGTTCCTGCCCCCATTCATTTCTTCTTCTTTGATTTCTGTGAGATCCCCTATGTTCTTGAAAGAGGTCAATGCAAGGTCACTGACTTGTGCGCTGGCCAAGCATTTGCATTGAATAGTCAGGGCTTGAGAAAGGAAGGGAAGATTTGGAAAAGTAATAACTTATCAGTTTTAGGATCATAAAAAATTAACATCCCTGAAAGAGGATATATATATATATATATACACCAAAAATAGGAAAAATATATCCTAGGAAGGGAACTGTATAGGATTCTGTATGGTTTTTAAATCATATACAGAAAAAGTGTTAAGAAAAACATTTTTGGTAGAATTTGGAAATTTTAAATTGTATTTATTTGCAAATATAATTTAGAAAAAAAATCAGTAGCCAAAATGTTAGGGACCAAGTATTTACTCTAGCAGTTAAAGTGCCTGTGTCCCACATCAACTTCCAGCCCCAGACTCAGCTTCCCATCAATGTACATACACCCTGGAAGGCAGCAGAAGATGGCTCCGTAGCGCTTCTGCCACCTACAAGGGAGGCCCAAATTAAAATGTTTCTGGCTCCTGGCTTCAGCCCTAGCCCAGCCCAGTTCATTTGGAAAATGAACCAATAGATGGAAGATCTCTCTGTCAAATAAATAAATAATTTTAAGTATTCTTAAAAACTAAAATCTAAAGCTCGCAAGCAATAATTTTGGAGAAAAAGGGAAAAAAAAAACAACAACATTTTAGAAACTTTTTAATATGTGTTACAAGGGTTTTGAACCTGTTGATATTGATGTGATGACGTGTTATTAAAACTTGACAGGGGAAGCTGACACAGAGAGTGATGATGACGATGATGATGATGACTGTAAGAAATCTTCAATGGATGAGGTGAGTTTCTAGGGATTCTGGTCCCTTGAAATTGCACTAATTTGCCTGGACTGGTGGAGCCTTCTGAATATATCTCATGGTTACCTTCTGCCATCTAGTGGCAAAAAGAGTTAATGTGTGCTCTCCAACCACAGCTTCGATTTTTGAGGCAATTTTTGGATTTTCAATTGGTCCAAAGTCCAGGAAAGATATAGGGTTGGGGGCAAGTTCAGAAACATAACATTAATTTCATCATAAGCCTGAGCTTCATCAACTCAAAATATTAATTTCACAGGACATAGAAGAAAATCAAAAGCAAGTCCATTGGAATTTTAGTATTTCCTTTGGTGGAATCCTGGTCAGTTTATACTGGATTTGCTTTCAAATATGTTGGAGAGTCCCTGTCTCAGTGCTTATAGCTTTGAAATTTAGTTTAAAATACCAAATACCCAGATATTTGTACTTGTTCTTCCTCTTACAGTCATTTCCTTTAATGTAGTCTAAACTTTTGCTTCATTATGTTCCCCTCAAAAATTTCTACTTAATCTCCAAGAAGAAGATCTTACAACACCTGGAAAGTTATATCTGCCTGAGGGTAATTTCAATTGTATATGATTTTAGTCTGTGATTTTTGATCATTTTAGAACTGTTTTACTAATTGGGTAGTACATTTGGAAGCAGCTATTTCCCAATTGACATTTAACCTAAATATTGCTACCAGAACCTACAAAATAAAAAATGGTTCCATGAATTATTTCTCCTAAAGATGAAAAAGCATACTAGATCAGTCTACAGAGGCTTGTTTTGTGCCGGTATTGCCGTATTGATTTTCTTCTTCATTTAAAACTGTATCGGGGTGGGCATATGGTCTGTTTTTAAGATATGGCTTGAGATGCCCACATATCATATTGCCATTCCTGGGTTCGTGTCTCAGCTCTTCTCTGTGTTCCAATGTCCTGCTATTGTACAGTCTGGGAGGCAGCAGGTCTTAGCTGAAATCTTTAAAGTTGTGGCTATCCACATGGGAGACCTCAGTTGAGTTCCCTGCTCCTGGCTTTGGCCTGATTCAGCCCAGGCTGTTGTGGGAGAATTTGGCAAATCAGCAAGCAAGTGGGGGATATCTCTGTGCCTGTCTGTCTGTCTGCCTTTAACTAAAATAAACCATTTTTTGAAACTATATGAAATCATATCAAAGTGATATGTAATGGTAGTAATAGCTAAAGTGCCATGAGAATTTACTATGTCTCAGGCACTACTCAGAGCTCTTTCATACAAATTTATTTATCTAGTACCACGAAAGCCTTTTATACTCTTGGGACTGATTTGATGCTAATTGCAAAGATGAGTAAACTGGGATACAGAGCAGTTAAGTAACTGTGGAAGATTGCAGAGTTTCTAACCAGCGATCTTGGGGTTTAAAATCAGACACTAACAATTTCCAGTTCATCAAGTGGGTACGTTCACAGTTTTCCTGTGTAGTTCTTGATTCATTAACCTTAGACATCATCTATGGACCACCTGCTCTGCAAGTTGTGCTATACCTGAGTGATACTCAGTTAATATGAAGTTGAATCCTCTCATTAAAATGCAGATTCTGACTCCAGAGACCTCCAAGAGAGGGGCTGGGGTCCTGTGTTTGAGCTCTCAGGAGGTGCTGCCAGCCACCACCAAACTTCCCTCCCCACACCCCTGCCTTTTGGAAAATGAGGCACAGGCTGAGCATCCCTAATCCCCGAATCCAAAACTCAAAATGCTCCAAAATCCAAAGCCTTTGAACACTGATATGACACTACAAGTGGAAAATTCCATACCATGAAACTTTGTTTCATGCATGAAAACATTGAAAATACTCTGTAAAAATACCTCTAGGCTTGTGCAGCATTAATGAATTTTATGGTTAGACTTGGGTTCCATCCCCAAGGTTTCTCACTGGGTATATGCAAATATTCCAAAATCGAAAACATGTCTGATTCCAAACATTCCAGAAAAGGGACACTCAACCTGTCTATTTTTGCATTTTCTTTCTCCTATAATGGATTTTATATTGGTCATTATCATTCACAGAAGGAGAAAGAGAAATTTCTTCTGGTTTGAGTCACATCATCATCTTCCTGGGGAGAAAAAGTAAAAGCTAATTCTTGACTCTGGAAATGTTGTCTTTTATTCCTGATTACAGGGGACTGCGGGGAGTGAGGCCATGGCCACGGAAGAGATGTCTAATCTAGTGAACTATATTCAACCAGTCAAGTTTGAGTCATTTGAAATTTCAAAAAGTAAGTTTTCTTGGGGAAAACCCCTAATGTAGAATTTAGCGATCGTATTTTATATACAAGGTAATTTGACTAAAGAATATTATCACTGATGGAACTACCCTTGCGGAAATCTTAAATAGGCTGACTACCTTGTTTTCTTTATGCACACATATATCTTTGCAACAACACAATAGGATCCACCCACTATAGGTAAGTGACAGGGTTGGAATAAATTATCTACCCATTTTCCAGAAAGGAAGCAGAGACTGACAAACCTGATAATAAAAAATGGAACCAATTCACCTGTGTACCATTTGGTCACCATGTTTTGTAAATTTGGGAGAATAACTAATTAACTTGATATCATTTTGTGTTTTCCCTTCATCCAACCACACATCCACACTGGATGCAAAGAAAAATATCATCTCAGCTCTACATAGAGAAAAAAAAAACATTTTTCTTAAAGTGCCCTTTATATTTACATAGAAGTATAAGATGCTATTACATTTAGAGAACACCAGGACTTTGTTGCTTAAAAATATGTCCATTTATAAACTGAAATTCTGCCTCTTAAAAAGGATGGCTTTACAGAGCCATCAAAATCTAAGCTTCTGCATAACACACTAATATTATATAATTTTGTCCAGAGAGTCTCAACTTAGTGGCAATTTGGTATCTGTCTCCCTACACAAAGAACTGGACTTCCAATGTATATTTCAACATTTTGATGTTACGATTACTGATTTTTTATAGGTGGTTCAATTTGAAGCATCATATAAAGTGGTATAGTATTGTGACTTTCACTGGCTGCAAAATAAGTTTTCCTAATTTATTAGTCAAAAGCTGCCAGACACAGCCGACTGTGAGCAGGTGTATTCAAATTCATCAGAACCAGCCAGACTCACAAGCATTTGTTGTTATATCATTTCATCATTTTAAAAAGATACTGAATGTATTTTACAAAGACCTATTAACGTTAACTTAATTAACAACTGTGCTTAAAACAACTGTGCTTAAAAATAATTTGAGGAAAGTAGATTTAGAATGAACCAAAATGAGAGAAGTCAGGATTTACCTTCGAGAAAAATGGAGAAGTTGAGGAGAGGAATGAAATTTTCTAGGGATGATTAGAGAAAAATTAAAACTGAATTTTGGAAAGGATGAAGAAGGAAAAATTTCTCAAAGATGATTCATTTTTAAATCATCTGAAAGCTTTCCAAGAA
This sequence comes from Oryctolagus cuniculus, assembly GCF_051225735.1. NCBI lineage: Eukaryota > Metazoa > Chordata > Mammalia > Lagomorpha > Leporidae > Oryctolagus > Oryctolagus cuniculus. Next base: position 33,528,457 of record NC_142877.1, read on the forward strand.
ATGTAGTACCCACAAAGGACCTATTTTCAGTACTACCTGTATTGAAAGACACCATCTGGGCGGGCGCCGCGGCTCACTAGGCTAATCCTCCGCCTAGCGGCGCCGGCACACCGGGTTCTAGTCCCGGTCGGGGCGCTGGATTCTGTCCCGGTTGCCCCTCTTCCAGGCCAGCTCTCTGCTGTGGCCCGGGAGTGCAGTGGAGGATGGCCCAGGTGCTTGGGCCCTGCACCCCATGGGAGACCAGGAAAAGCACCTGGCTTCTGGCTCCTGCCATCGGATCAGCGCGGTGCGCCGGCCGCGGCGGCCATTGGAGGGTGAACCAATGGCAAAGGAAGACCTTTCTCTCTGTCTCTCTCTCTCACTGTCCACTCTGCCTGTCAAAAAAAAAAAAAAAAAAAAAAAAAGAAAGACACCATCAACAAAAGTAAGTGGTTGGAATCAACACATTGGAATAAGATATTTTGAACACATATATCTAAAAAAAAAAAAGCTATGGACTTTCGATAGCCTCTATATGGGATTTGACTAACTGCTGCACAGCTGATTTTTTATTGAGAAGGGGACGGAGAAATTCACTCTCAGTCTTGCCAAACTAATTGGAGGCTTGCATTTCATTTTCACAGCCTTTCAGGTGTTCAAGAACAATGAGACCTCAGCACTTTCCTCTCTCTGGCCTCTGTTATCTAATGTGAAAATGAGGTCATCAGACCAGAAAATATCCAGGGATTTTTCTGCTTTGAAATGCCATAATCTAGTATCACAGTATTGTTTGAACCAAAAGGGTAAATACAAACTGAGAAGCTGACCTTGTGGGTGGAATGAGATAGCCAGCATCTATCACAAACATGTGGTCTCTTGTGAATCCCCAGCACTGGCCCTGAGAAACCAATCTGGATGCATCTAGAACAAAAGATGCCCACGGGATCCCTGGTGTTTTGACAAAACAGTTCAGTGACAGCACATGCATTCAAAATCCACTCATATTCCCAAATTGCACAATGAAGTCTAAATGATCCAAGTAGTAAATGTTGGAAGGAACAACTGGCGATATTCAACTTTTGTTATAGGTAAATGGTTCATAGAAAAATATTGAATATGAAAATTCAGTTCAGGATCAATTATCCTTTATTGAACATTTGCATACTTCTTTTGTAATGTTATAACTTACTGTATTTTATTTCTCACCTTCCTGTTATTATTTTACTCAGAAAGAAATAAAAGTTTTGAAATGTCTTCCTTCGTGGAAACCAAAGGACTTGAACAACTTACAAAGTCTCCAGTGGAATTTGTAGAGTATCCTTGATTTGACTACTTAACTAAATTAAATCCGTGAGTTGTTTGTTTGATAAGTAGAAAGATGCCTGAAATGGCTGGGAGTGAGAAGTAGTTTCATTTCTCATATGTAATGCTGAATGGGGTCCTTGGTCTATGGAAATGTAAACAAGCCTTGAATAAAGGCATCATAGGTGACGACTTTATCAGCTATGACACAATGCTGGCCTTGGAAGCCTAAATTTCAAGGCCACCTTCACACCATGAAGCTCTGTGTCCTTTGGAAATTTGTTTAATCCTCACATCCCTCATTTGTAAACAGAATAATTATATCAGCTTTATGATTTTCTGCTTGCATTAGGTGCAATATATATAAGGTGGTGTCTATACTTTACACATATAAGATGTAAAATATGTAAATACACATACTTTTACACACCTGGCTGGGCACCTCGCATAACTGACATGTAATATATGTCCAATTAAAAAAAGTAATGGGGCGGGGGCCGGCAGCATGGCACAGCAGGTTATGAGCTTCAGTTTGAATCCCGGCAGCTCCACTTCTGATCCAGCTCCCTGCTGATGCACCTGGGAAGTATTAGAAGATGGCTCAAGTACTTGGGCCCCTGCCACCCACATAGGAGAGCTGGATGGAGTTCCAGGTTCCTACCTTCTGCCTAGCCCAGCCCTATGTGTGTTTGTATGTGTGTGTATGTGTCTGTTTCTTCCTCTCTGTGAAATACATAAATAAATAAATAAATAAATAAATAAATGTAACTAGGAAGCTGATTACAATAATATAAATATATATTAATAGTAATGGCTTTGTTGATACTATTCACAACAAAAACTTTGTTATTATCCATGTACCCACATAAAATGAAGCATTCCCGTAAAACCTTTTTATAAAATACTATTAAATATCCCAAAGACCTCCATTTCATGAAGCCAGTCCTACATTAAAAGTTAATTTGAAAACAGTAAGAAAATTAGAAAATTTAAACTCGTAAATAAAATCATGCTATAAAAATCATTATTAGTAGTATTTATTACTGACTAATAGAGCTTTTATTATGTATGTCTTAGCTCACCCCATCCTCACAATAGTCCTATGATATAGCAATAGTTAAATCTACTTAACAGATGTGGAGACTACAGCACAAAAAAACTGAAATAACTTCTCCATCATCATCTACTAGCAAGTTCCAGAGTTAAGCTTCAACTCCATTTTGCCTAACTCGGAACTTAGCTAACTTCTGTATTTAGTAATAGGAAGTAGCCAGAGGGACTGCTGGTGTCGTGTATTGGGTTAAGCTGCCACATCCTATGTCCCAGTGCTGTTTAGAGTCCTGGCTACTCTGCTCTTCCAATCCATTTTCCTGCCAATGTGCCTGTGAAGCAGCAGATGATGGCCCACGTGCTTGAGTCCCTGGCACCCTTATGAGAGACTCAGATACAGTTGCCATCTTCTAGATTCACCCTGGCTCAGTCCCAGCTGGTGAAGCCATTTGGAGTGTAAACCAATATAAAGAAGATATCTAAATAAGTAAAACTTTAAAAGTAACAGTGCAGCGTTCTTCCGGAACAACAGGTTTCTCAGGCTTGCATTGTGGCATAACAGGCGAAGCTGCTGCCTGCAACACCAACAACCCTATGGGTGCCCATCCAAGTCCAAGATGCTCTACTTCCAATCCAGCTCTCTGCTAATGCACCTGGGAAAGCAGCAGCAGATGACCCAAGTCTTTAGGCCTCTTCACCTATGTGGGAGACCTGTAAGAAGCTCCTGGCTCCTAGCTTCATCCTGGCCCCACCCCCACCATTGCAGTCATTTGCGGGGAATGAACCAGCAAATGGGAAGATCTCTGTCTCTGCCTCTCTCTGTAACTCTCACTTTCAAATACTTAAAATAAATCTTAAAAAAAAATAAAAAAGCAGCCACAAGCTTCTTAGGATGGAAAACAAATGATGATAAGAACCAAAATATGAAACCAGGTTAGAAACTTCTCTGCTAGATTTATCTTGCTGTCAATCATGAAGAGTATCACCCTCTCCCATGACTTACAACATTCCAGCTTTCTCTTGTGCACTTAACCATTAAGTGCATCCTTAACAGACTCTTCAATGTCACATTGCCTTTGACTCAACCATTTTTGCTACTTCAACAAGGCTCTGCAGAGGCAATGCTATATTTATTCTGTGAGAGCCCATCTATTTCGCTTCTTCAGAAAGGCTTTTCATGTTTCACTCGCTACCCCCATCAGATCACGGAGGGTAGACTCTCAGCTAATCATATGAACTACCTTTATAATTGCATTCACTACTTAACATGATGGTCCAGATACAACAAAATGCAGCTAAGCAGGATATATCCAAAAGGAACGCGTGTGGATTCCTCCAATTACATGCCTCAGCTCTTCTGGAATGCCGGCTGTCAGATGGTTGCCCTTAACTTCCAAACAGTGGGTAAGTGGCCCAGTTCATACTTATACTCTTAAGGGTCCAGAAACTATTCTCCCATAATTGGTACAGGAAAAATAATCATCAGTCTTACTTGAAAAAATACATAAAAGTGAATTTCAGTGAAGCGTATATCAATGCCAAAAAAAGTGAATTTTGAAATTGAGAAATTTTCTTGAGTGATTGATAAGTAGGTTTTTATTTGTACTAGTTTTGCATTACTTTTGAAGAATAATTTTCATACTTTTTAAAGTAGTATATATTTATTATAGAAAAATGGAATGGAAAACTAGGCCAGCGCCGCGGCTCAATAGGCTAATCCTCCACCTGCGGCGCTGGCACACCAGGTTCTAGTCCTGGTCAGGGCGCCGGATTCTGTCCCAGTTGCCCCTCTTCCAGGCCAGCTCTCTGCTGTGGCCAGGGAGTGCAGTGGAGGATGGCCCAAGTGCTTGGGCCCTGCACCCCATGGGAGACCAGGAGAAGCACCTGGCTCCTGGCTTCGGATCAGCGCGGTGTGCCCGTTGAAGCGCGGCGGCCATTGGAGAGTGAACCAACAGCAAAGGAAGACCTTTCTCTCTCTCTCTCTCTCTCTCTCTCTCTTACTGTCCACTCTGCCTGTCAAAAAAAATTTTTTTAAAAATATTAAAAAAAAGAAAAATGGAAAACTAAAAATAGTATAAAGAAAAAATAAAACTGCCAGGAATGATACTACTTTAGAGATTCAATAATGGAAATTTTGGCTTTGTGATCTGAAAGTCTTTTTTTGTGTGTGTGTGTATGTTTACATGCTTTTTCACATAATTTCTTGAAAAAATATATACATTTGGCACTACACAGAAACTTGAATTTTAATAGCTGAATATTAAGCATATTTCACAGATCACTAAAAACTCACATTTTTTCACTAGATATTAGGGAATATTTTCTACTATAATGCTCTGAAAACAGTCTTGAATTATCTCCTAAAGTTCTCTTGGAGAAATTCCTAGAAATAAAATTACCATGTTAGGAGATGTGAAAGTTTTAATAAAGCATCTTTTTGCATATTGTATAAAAATTATAATAAAAATCTTAAATTTCTCCTCTATCAACAATGTATGATAGGAGGTGGTCTTTTTCATTTAATTTATTGATAAGTATTATCATTAAATAATAAGATTTTAGAGAAAAACGTGTTAACTCATTGTTTTATGTCTTTCATTATTGTTTACATCATACATTTAAAATGTCTCATAATTTTTAAATTTCTGCTTTTATGAAATGCCTATTTAGGACTGTTTTTAACTTTTCTAATCATTTATAACAGCACTTTTGTATAAAGGACATATTGGCTGTTACTCTGAGAAACAGAGAAACATTCATTTTATGAGGTCAGGTTGGGAGAGGTTTTATTTACGGCTCTTGGTCTACTTTTATGATGGCAGCCTACCCACCCCAGATTTTGATCCATCGTTACTCCTATTTCTGTCTTGGTTTCTTTTTTATTGATAATTTAACTTTTTCACCCATCCAAATTCATTTTGACATATTGTCTTGTGAGAATAATCCTTTTTCCCTAAAACTATCATCCCGCTGAACTGGAATTACAACTTAACAAAACCTTTTGTTGTTACTGTTAATTTGTATCCATTTTTTCACTTTACATCCTTTCCATTTACAAGTTTGTCTGCCCTCCTGGATGCAACCAGTCTGTTTTCATTATATTTTATAATGTGGCTTAATACTGGAAGTGGCAGATCTCCCGCATGGGTATTAATTTTCAGTTCTTTTCTTACCACTGCCTATAGAGTTTGTTTAGTTTAATTGTATTATGTTTCCCTCACTACCATTAACAATTAAATACATTTAAAAAATATTAAAGTCATATTAGGGGCCAGCATTGTAGCACAGCAAGCTAATCTGCCACCTGCAATGCCAGCATTCTGTAGGACCTTTGGTTCGAGACCTGGCTGCTCCACTTCCAATCCAGCTCTCTGAAAATGTACCTGGGAAGGTAGTAGAAGATGACCCAACTCCTTGGGTCACTACTACGCACTTGGGAGAATTGGCTTCAGCATCCAAGATGTTGAGGCCCTTTTGGGCCTATCTCTCTCTCTCTCTCTCTCTCTCCAATTAAATAGATCTTTTTAAAAAATAATCACATTAAATTTATAAATGTATCTGAAAAAAGCTGATGTCTTTAGTTTTTACTTATTATATCTATGGGTCTGGTTTGCTGCAGATTCGCTAGATCCTTGAGATGAATTGAAAGCTCATCTATTTGGTGCCTTTCCAATTTCTTGATGTAGGCACCTATTGATATAAACTTTCCTCTTAACACTGCTTTTGCTGTATCCCATAAGTTTTGGTATGTTGTGCTGTTATCCTCGTTTACTTCCAGAAAATTTTTGATTTCTCTTTTGATTTCTTCTATAACCCATTGTTCATTCAGGAGCATGTTGTTCAATCTCCATGTGTTTGCATATGTTCTAGGGATTCCTGAGTTGCTAATTTCCAACTTCATTCCTTTCTGGTCTGAGATTACATTACATTTTTAACAGATTTTTCTGGATATTGGTATCTGTATATTTTTAAAAATAATGTATTTTATAAAATGATTGTTATAAGGTCTAATAACAGTCTGTTTTGGCCAGTAGATTCTACTGGATTTTTCAGGCAGACAGATAGTAATTTAATTGCATCTAATTTATCTCCCTGCCTTATTGCTTTGGACTGACTGATCTAGAATAATGTTATACAGTAATGATGAGAGTGGGCATCTTTATCTTGACATTAATAGAAATTTCATAATTGTTATACTCTCCAGTAGGATGTTGGTTTTAACTTAGAAATGCCTGTTCTTTAACATACTAAAAAGTAGTCATTTGGCTTAGCTGACTAACATTGTTTTAAGCATTTATGTTGAATGTTACCAAGCATCTCTTGGGATGATCATATGTTCATCTTTGTTCATAAATGTGATAAATTATATTAATAGATCTCTTTGTATTTGTCCTTTTGTTTCAAGGATAAACTCTACTTATTATTTTTAGAACATGATATGCTAATATAATTAAGTTTTTGAACTTGATATTTTTCAATTATGGTAGGTCTACTTTCTTTTTTGATATTTTGTCCAACCTTGGTGTCTTAGTCTATTTCTAAGGTTTGTAGTGTCTGGAGTAGCCTGTCTGCTGGCAGGTGATTGTCAACCTGTCCTGGGAAATTTATCATTAAAGTTTGAAAGAGCATGCTATGCTGCATCAATTTCGACAGTTCTAATTGTGATAGTGGTGGGACCACTTTGTCTGGCTCTGTGTTAAATATCTTATTGGTATAATATCTTAATTTAAGTCCCATCATAAGGATGGCATCTACTTTGTTTACTATTTTATGACAATCGTTCCAGGCTATGTGCACCCAAAAAAGTAGTCCGTGTTGTTGCCAAATAACTCCTAAGGGGGACTTGAGGGTAGATATGGTTATGGCAAACAAATAATTTAATAAAATGAGAGAGAGAATTTCTTATTTTCTCTGCTCTAGAAATGACTTGTTACATTCAATTTAAAATAATTCTATCTTCACATCTTTATTCTTGACATAAATAGAAATAAATCATGACACAGGTAATCTGGATCAGCTGACAACTTCCCAGATTCCTTATAAAATACATATTTTTAACCCTAAGAATTGCAGTAAATATGAAGATTCTACTGATAGACTGAGTCTTAGGAAGATATTGATCAGTTACTCTTGTTCATTGTCAAGAATCAATGTGTAAATAACATTGGTTGTAAATAATCACAGAAATGCACTTTTTTAAAAAAAATCTCTTTTCCTATGAAATGAAGAATTATAGCATCATCTGTGAGTGGAATTGGGAACATCTATCCTCAAACACATGCCTTAGTAGAGCATAAATTAGTTTAACAAGTAGGGATTTAGCCTAAAGTTGAAGACACCTGCCTCCCATATGCAAGTAACTGGGTTCAATTCCTGGCTCCAGCTTCTGGCCCTTGCAGACCCTGGGAGACAGCAGTGATAGCTCAAGTTACTGGGTTCCTGCCTTCCATTCAGGAGACCTGGATTGAGTTCTCAACTCCCAGCTCTGGCTTCTGTTTTTCAACTTTAGCCAGTAGTCCAGTCCCCCATTGTGGGCATTTAGGGAGTGAGTCAGTAGATGAAGACCTCTCTGTTTGCCTCTCAGATAAATTAACGTTTTAAAAAGTTTGTTTCATTGGTTTAAGCTTTCTGAAGGACACTTTATCAAAATATGTGCATATATATTTGGCCCAGAAATCCCACTCCTAGGAGAAGCATTGATGGTGTTTTCAAAGTTGTCACCACAATGATGTTCCATAAAACATATGGTCATTTTACTTTTTAGTTGCTGAAGTTTTTATTTAGTAGAACCTTTAAGATTTTTACTATAATATAAATTTTTTTATTTTTAATTTTTTTTTTATTTTTTGACAGGCAGAGTGGACAGTGAGAGAGACAGAGAGAAAGGTCTTCCCTTGCCGTAAGAATGTTATCTCAAGAAAATAATAAATGTTTAAAAAAGTAAAAAATTAGAAGAAATGTAACTCAGAATGGGCTGAACACATTTATTCAAATATATCTATTCAAAGGGATTGTACCCAGCTGATAAAATTAAGCAGAAAAATATTTAATGGAATCAACATACTATATGTGAAAAATATATATGAAGTGGCACACTGGCAGTAGTTATATCTGAAATTAGGGATTACAGCTGAATTTTTTAAATCTGTGTTTCTTACACTTCAGTGAATAATTATTTCTTTTGTAAGGAGAGCAGTCACACAAATGGACTGTAATACCATCTCAATTTATAATCTTTCTTGTTCTATCATAAATTCATTTACAGTAAGATTTGTATTTTATATTCAGACCTGGCTATGCAGATAAACATGGGGATGTATGAATACAATGGGAAGAGCGGCTACAGATTAAAGCCAGAGTTCATGAGGAGACCTGACAAGCATTTTGATCCTTTTACCGAAGGCATTGTGGATGGGATAGTAGCCAACACCTTATCTGTTAAGGTATGTACACCCTAACAAAAGCTAGATCATTCTCTACTTTGCATAAATAAGTGCTTTAATCTTAAAAAAAAAAAAAGCTTAATACCTGTTGAAGATCTTAATAGTTTTTGCAGGCTGCTTGAATGAGATGTAGTTAGTAAAATGAGTTGGTGAAACTTCTCTCTTTTTATGCAGATATCCCACCATGAAATTCACATGAAAGTTAGTGACCCATATTTGAGAGATCTGGCATTTTGTACTCATGAGTTCCAAGCAAAATTAGAGAATAAAGTCCCGCTATAAGTTATTAAATATTGAACAAAGGTTTCTAGTTTTCACAGCATGGTTTTGAAATGCTATGAGAATGTTCAGAGATTTTGAAGCTTGTATTAATGATATGAAGGAGTTGTCTTATTAAATATGAGTTTGTGACCCTAAAATTAATTCCAAATGATTTTCTCCAAGCCTTAAAATTTAAGTTACAATAGGTATATTCTTTGTGAACTCAGAAAATATTATTAAGGCTATGAAATGTAAGTTTGTTTTTATAAAGAACTTTATATAGAAATTCTGTAATTATTTGGTGTGGAGCTAAAGTTCATTTATTTTTTAAATATCATTTATTTTCTACTAATATGATAGAACCTTTTGGGGGGTCATAGATGTACTTTCTGATTAACTTTAAAGCAAGGCATTTGAGAAACTATATAAAAGTATTCAGTAACATTTTCTAGCAAAGCAGCTGACCCCATTTTCATCTTAAAGTTATGTCACTTTATATCAAAGATTTAAAAATAAAATTCAATAAATTACCTCACGGTTATGTCTTTGAAATTTTTTTCAAGTCAGATTTATAAAGAGTAATTCGGGCAAAACTAGAGCTTTACAATCATGTTTATTTTAGGGAATTGTTTTCCACCAAGGATAGTTAGTTCTGTCATGTGTGATTGAGATAAACACATAAGCATTATGCATAAAGAGAATGCTGTTTTAAAATCCTTGTCAATTGTTGTAGATGCATCAAACTCATAATATTTTTACTTTGTTTGCAAGTTCATCCTGTTTTTTCCTTAATTGCTTGCATATTTTTGTCTTGGAAATTTTGTGACATTGTAACCAATTTCCTATAGGCAGGATAGTATGTTGGGTTGTAAAGGAGAAATAGTTGAGTCTCAGACATGTGTAACCTGCTACTTCCATCCAGAATGGATTTGCTGTTCTAGAACTGTCAGTATTCCCTGAATGGAGAGGCCACACTGTAATACAGTCCTTCCTGACTTGAACATTACAGTCAGAGCCAAGATGCAGCTCATTTCTGTCCTGTTGTGTCTTTGTTTTAATTTTGTGACATAGGCTTTATACTGCCAGAATTAACTTGCGAACTCAGACAACGATCTGCCGTTCTATCTTACTGATGAGAACGCTGTGGTTTAGTGTCAGTAATTTAGTTCAGGATTCTTCTTTGATCAGACATCTTAAGCATATAAAGGCTTTGGTGCATCTGATTTTCCAGTCGGACTTACATAACTTGGACATTTCAAACATGTTGTGAAATGCCTGCTAAGTTCTTAGTTCTTCTGTAGATCCTCTAGTTCAACTAAGAGATTGTTGCTAGCAGGCCTCATGAAAGAAGCCAAAGATTACAGCCAAGGGAAATGAGTTGTCCCCAGGACTAATTCAGGGAGCCTTTCCAAAGCCTTCCCTCTAACTTGTTTGGAATGTCTAACCTCATCTGTATGCAGTTGACTTTGACCTAACTTATCCTCTGATGGCTGTGTTCATGCCTCTGTGATGTCTGATTTCTGCCCCAGGCATAATCTGGGAAATTCTGTCCCTTTTGCTGATTTGAGCTTAGAAACTTTGTTCCACTTATACAACCTAGATGAACCAGGTTATCTCCATCAGCACTTGATCCCTGGTGCTTCCATCTCTGGGATAAAGCAAGTTTACTTTGCTTGTTTCCTTGTTTGCTTCCATTAACCTGTAGTATGACTGATAGATCTCTGTGATAATGAAAATTAGGTTAGGAAAAGAGCCAGACCTGGGAAACATTTTGTGGATGTATAATTTTAAAATCTCTTTTAACTCCACTATGCTCATTTGTTAAGTAGCGAGGCAAAGGAAACTCACAGCTGTGGAGATGACTAATGGGGTGAATTAAAGGTACGGGTAAACTGATCTTAATGGTTTAAAGCAGATTCTTCTTCATTTGTTCCTCATTTACTGCTTTACCTTATTGACTCTTACCTGTACAATTTTCAATATTCCTGTACTAACTCCTTAAGGAAAAGAGAAATTACATTTCTACAATGGCTTCTATTTCATTTTGCTTATTCTCCAACATTCACCTAACAGCATTTATACCTCCTTAAAGTATTCTGTTATGTCTTTGTTATCTGTTTATCAAGACTTCCTTTTCTATTACTTTCTAGATTATTTCTGGTCAGTTTCTGTCTGATAAGAAAGTTGGGACTTACGTGGAAGTGGATATGTTTGGTTTGCCTGTGGACACAAGGAGGAAGGCATTTAAGACCAAGACCTCACAAGGAAATGCCGTAAATCCTGTCTGGGAAGAAGAACCAATTGTGTTCAAAAAGGTTGGTCTCGTGTTCTTGGCCTGAGATGTAACTGAGTTTTCCAGGTGTTTTACACTAACCAGAAATAAAATAAAATAAATGAGCAATTATTTGTTGCTTACCTTGAGAACTTGCACATTTTTAAAGCTATACCGTTTTGGAAGTCATCCTGCAAACTCTGAGATCTCTGTTAATCACTCGCTTAGATTTTTTAGAATTGAACTTTAAATCAATTAATTCTAGAATATCTCATTTGGAAGACCAGAATAACATGTAAGTTTAACTCAGAT